>NC_136601.1:19531480-19551480 GCF_910589615.1 Taurulus bubalis
GAGGTGAAATTGACTCCTATAGTGTCTTTAGAAAAGTTGAGAGGAGGACTTGAGATAAATCCTGTAAAATAAATCGGAGCCAGAAGAAGTGAGCAAACCTGCGAGCAGTGCATTTTCTGCTCATTGAGCTTCACCTGCTTCTACATTTAACTAGAGATTTTTTTATTAAATAAGTGTTGGGCATGCTCCTCCCACACACACACACCAAGCTGTCTTCACCTTGAGGCAATAGATGCAGTATTGATTCAAAGAGTAGCTGCACAGCTTGTGTGTGTGTGTGTGTGTGTGTGTGTGTGTGTGTGTGTGTGTGTGTGTGCGTGTGCGTGTGGGTCGGGGTTCGGTATATATTCATCCAACGCTGTTTGCATGCTTGTTTTCCGTGCACGTGCGGTGTTTGTAACCGGCCTCTCCTCTGGAGAAAGTTGCTCGGCCCCTCTGCCCTTCAAAGTCATTTGGAATTCATCTGCGAGCCTGACCCTGACAGCTGTTTGTTTTTCCTCTCCGGGGAGGAAGAGGAAGGGGAAATGGGTGGGGGGGTTAAGGAGTGAGAAAGTGATAGATATGGGAAAGGACCGAAGAGGAATAGAAGAGAGAATTTGGGGTGAAAACTCTGGCAAACCGGCGGAGGACTGCTTCTATTCCCTCGTCGAGCGTTTGAGACACACAGGACAATACGCGTCGCTCTGAACAGCTTCCATTAGTATCCCTCGTAGGCCACTAGCTCCGACGTGTTGAATCTGCGCGGCGGCATGAATGCAAAGCGGGGCGAGACAGTCGAGATGAAAGGACGCGAGGCTCTGCGAACAGTCCCTGGGTGTAAATATAATGTTTTGATGGGAAAAGAGAAGAAAAAAATAGTCAAAGTGTACTGTAGAAGTCTGTCATCTGGGATCGGCGCAGTAAAGAAAAGAGAAAAAAAAAAAGTAAATCCTCTACAGCTGAGTGTACTGAAGAGGAAAACCCAGTGGGATGGAGAGTTTTTTTTGTCTTTTAGTCTGTGTTGGGTGTAGGTGTAAGAGGATGAGTAAATGGACGCAGAGGAGGAAGGAGAGAGGAAGGATGCTGGACTGATGATGTCTAGAGCAACAGCACCAAGAGGGGAAGAGGAGGAAGAGGACAGTCATAGGTGATGAGAGAGAGGAGACTCGTGATTGGATAAATGGGCAGAGAGGGAGAGGTGTCAAGGGAGAGGTGCGATCCTATTTTTACACCTCTCCCTTCTGGGAGCCCCTATCCTCTCTCTATATCCATCATGATGACAGAAACCCCCCAAACTCACTTGTTTCCCCTTTTTCCCCCTCCCCCTCTCCCGTCTTTTCTCTCTATTTTTGCACACATTGTATTCTCCACTTCCAGATTTTCCTTCTTTTTTTTTTTTATCAAATTGTATTTAGAAACTTCAAGGGCGTCTGCTGCAAACACATTAATAGACACTACATCCAGCAGGCCGCTCACATTGAAATTGCTTATTGTCTAACAATGACTATTTTGAGCACGCACAATTCATCCAGACAATAGACAATGCACGTGCTCGCCACATGGACATGACCCCCACCACCACCACTACCACTCCATGGTTGAGTCCTCTTCTCACAAGTTCTGTGGTCTTCCTCTGCTTTGTCACAAGCAATTAATTTGGCCATAGCTTGCGTGTATTGATCTGTGTGGCAGAGGCATTGTAATCTATTCAGTCTGGTAAAGAGGCAGCCTTCATGTCCAGTAAAGAGCCAGCAAAGGACATGCACACATTTTCCAGCTTAGAAATCAATCCCTTGTTCCCCGGGAAATGCATGCAAGCTTTCTCACAGGATCTTAGCTAATTACTGCGTGTGCATCATTTTCTGTTGTGTCCTCAAAAAGTAAACAGAACTTATTGACTTTAATGTTTGTTTATGGACGAACACAGAAAAACGTGTGTGTGAATGTACGCGCGTGCCTTGGCGACACACAGGGACACATGCCTGCTTTGTGTTGGCTTTGTGCTGCACTGTTTACTTGCCCACGACAGGTTTGTTGCAGCCCGGCTCGTGTGCATGCTCTTTGTTGGGAGTCTGATTAAATTCGCCAGAGAGGGATTCATCATCTTTAGCGGACAGAAAAGAGAGAAATTACAAGCCCATCAATCGTTGTGTTTGATCCTTTTATCCCTCTGTGTCTAAGGCCTTCTTTATTCTATGTATCCGGGCTTCTATTTACCCGCCGTCTCCTCAGGGCCGCCATGTCTGTGATGTTGGGAGGTGATTTGTCTCTGTGCTGTCCTGTCCCCTGCTTCTCATAAGCCTGACTCCTCATCATCATCTAGATATGCGAGCGTGTGAGTCTTTTATTTGTGTTTTTCTTTTCTCTTTTCATTAGGGACATTTGTGTATGCGTCTATTGGCCCCTTCTGACCACACCCCATATTTGTTGCTTATTTTACGAAATGTTTCACCCCACCTGAAGGAAACCAGAAGGGTGGCATTTATCAGAAAAGCAATGTTTTGTCACAACAATTAGAACTGCAAAATAAATGCTGTGTCACGCACAACTGCTTGACTGCAGTCAGGAGTTGACAGCGCTTTGTTTTTGAGCCTTTTCTAAACCTATACTCCCAAATTGTGGCACCTGTTTGACGATCACAAAGAAAGAGGCAGGATTTATATTCAATCCAGCGCACATGAATCTCAACCTATACACACTTATTGGAGTTAATAGTCTGTCACCTGACTGCACACAGGAATTCAATCAGCAGCGATAGCAATGTCCTTGCATACACTGCTATTTGTAAAGTATATATATATATATATATATATATATATATATATATATATATATATATATATATATATACCATTTGGCATTGTTAATACACCAAATAAGGATATATTTAATGTGTTATCTCATATAGTTTGTAAACAAACTGTTCTAAAACTCCAAGGATAAGAGTTCATTGACGTTTGCTGTGTAAGAAGCATATGTCCATGAGCAATTATAAGAAAAGGCATGAAGTTTCAAGCTGATAAAACATTGTGAAGTAAGTATTGACCCAAACAGAATGAGACAGTCATCTGCATAGAATCAATTAAATCTTTATACGTATTTGCCATACGTATTCCTTCTCAACCAGACACAAATCTTGACAAATTGTTCTTAAGCCTCCAACATATTACTTTTTTCAACCTAGTTAAGTCAAAACAGCCACATCAAATCAATTGTTTTTGTTTGTTTTTTAATATTAGATCAAATATTTTTCAAGATTTTCATGTTCATTTATAGCTCTGGCAACGAAACAGCTACGATTTGTGGGTCAATAAACCTGTCAATCAATCGATCGGTGGCTTTGTGTGTGCTTTTGCCTGTGTGCGCCGCGTTGACCCGCTCTTGACAATGGGCTTTTGTCACAAAAAAAAGAACATTTGAGTATTCTCGGAGACGTAAAGGTCAAGACGTGAGGTTCCCCGCTGAGGAGAACACGGTGGAACCAGGACGGCTCTCCGCACTCACACACTGCGAGGCGATGACCTTCTCTCACTTGTCTCGTGTTTCACCAAATCCCTTCTTTTGGCTTCTCATGAAACACAACTTGTCTGTGTGTGTGTGTGTGTGTGTGTGTGTGTGTGTGTGTGTGTGTGTGTGCGTGTGCGTGTGCGTGTGTAAGATTCTGACGGTTTCACGGCATATCACGGTATTTTTTCTTCCCCTGTGTAAACACATCGATTCCTTTATGGCGCCGGTCATCTAGACAGTGGTGCCGTCAGCGAGCCGTAACAACGGCAGGCAGAAACATGTATTTTTCACTATATATAGTATGTATATGAAAAATTCATACCTTATGGAAATCTGAAAGCGGTATACTGGTATAACCGCTTTCAGCCCTAGTTCAAATAGCTTATTTTGAGCTTATTTGTGATTCCCACAAAACATTAAAAAAAATTGAGAAATCACTGAACCTCCCTACATTCCAAAAGTGCAGCCTCAATCCCCCTTTTCTTTTCTTTCTTTTTTTTACAAACACCCTTCCACTGCTTGGAACATGTAGACATGAAAGCATGCTCGTCCTTTCAAACACCAATATTGTTTTTGACATACTGAGGAAAGGATTTCTCTCTCCGGTTGTCAAATCAGCGACAGCGTAATGCATGTGTGCCTGGCTTTGTTTTCTATTGTGGTTAAATTCAACAGTGTGAAAAGCCTCCAAAGTCACTTTTGGGAAGAAAAACATCTGCTAAATGGTCACAGAGCCGTCTCTGAACCAGGCTTTACCTGGTGTGTGTGTGTGTGTGCACTTGGCAGTGCAGAAACCCTGGCTAACCCCCTCTGTGCTTCCCAATGTCTTGTCTCTGAAGAGCCATGACCATTAAGCAGCTGTTCGCGTCTAAAACCACGGAAAATGAAAAAGAAAAAAGAAAATGAGAGAGCTGCGAGAATGCAAATGAGTCGCGGTATGCGTCAAAACTTCTCCTGTGGGGGGACGCACTGTTAGGTCACAGAGACACTGAAGCACACGGGGTACAGTACATGCGCTGCCACATGCAAATGGGCACTCACGCACAGCTTGGGTAGGCTCCCCATTACGAAGTGCAAGGATTCTCCTGAGTATCAAATGATCTTACTGTAACTACATTTCACTTTGAATTGGAAAGCAGAGGCTTCAGAGTCTGATACATCTGATTAAGCAGACTCCAGGTGCATACATACGTCTACTGTAGCTTCCACTCTCGAGCGACACTTTCCTATTTGTGTTACGTTTTGATATAATGCCTCTCCTTTACACTGTACTTGTTTGGTCTATTAGGGTGTGAGCGTTATTACAAAGGAGGAGGGTGTCCCGCTGTGCACCGAAACAAGGACATTGTCCTGAGGACTCTGTTCATACAGCGGCTCCTTTGCGTCGCTGTCCATGGTGCTGAAACTAGGCCTGAAGGTGAAGGGAGGACAGGGAGTTTAGAAAGGGGTTGGGTGTGTGTTTTTTGTCAAAAACAGCAAGCAAAGCACACTCCGTGTTGATCTCCACGGGCTTGAGTGAGCCGTCTGCTAAATGGCTGTAAAAATGTCGTCAAACGACTCTGAATGTCCACACAAAAAAACCGCCACGTTTTCAGCTAAGCTGTGGTGATGTGCATTCCTCCGACGCTCCCCTCTTTTTCCCTGGGATGTGATTAGTGTATAGCAGAGTCAGCCTCTGGGTAATGAGAATACATGGTGAAGGATATAAAGCAGTTGATGCTATATGTTTTTTTATTTCTGTGCCTTAGTTTTATTTATACTTAGACTTCCAGCAGGCCGACACAAGTCATTCTCTGCCCTGTTTATAAGATATTTTCTTTTTTTTGGATGACTTCTGTGTGTGTGTGTTTGTGTGTGTGTGTGGGTGTGTGTGTGTGTGTGTGTGTGTGTGCAGTGTACTCCTTGTGCTCCCACCCTAATAAGAGCTTAACCTTATTAATCACATTAGCGTGCTGGGGGTGGCTCTGGCGACACTCGAACATGCCCGCGCAGACACGCCGACACACACGCTCAGACATGCGCACACGGGCAGAGGCACGTCAATCTGTCATTAGTTAATAGCTCATTAGCACAAGGTGATTAATTACTCTGGTGGGATGTGGGGATGACAAGGGTGGGGGTGGGATTGAAGGGAGGAAGGAAAAAGGACCAAGGAGACAAAAGAGGTTTCTTCTTGTAGAGCAATCGATTGATTCTGGATTCTGAAGGGGGCCACTCGTGCGTGTGTGCGTGTGTGTGTGTGTGTGTGTGTGTGTGTGTGTGTGTGTGTGTGCGTGTGTGTGCGCCCTGCACGCCTCCTCCTGGAGGTGTTTTGCCAGGCTATGTTTTTTCTCGTGTCTCGCGGGGATCAGCTGTAAAGGTTAACTAGTCTTTTCTTAAGCTTTCAGCCTCATGACAAATGACCGTGTTCAACCCATGGGGGAACCTTCTAGCACACCTTCTCTCTCTATCCATTCCCCGCTCTCCCCTTCACCTGCTCTCCCTTGGTGTTTCACTTCAGGAGGCAGGTAGAAGGAGGAGGAGAAGCAAGAGGTAGGTGGTTGGGAACAGGCAAGGGGGAAAGGGTGGGTGCAGAAGAAAAAGAACAAAAAGCTGTCACTGAGGGGAAGAAAGGAAGTGTGTGGCGGAGAGAAAATAGAAATATAAAATAACATGCTATGTATGAATCGACAGTTTGCAAGTCAAACTGCCTGAGTTTTAGAAACTGGACGATGAACCGAGGACTGTAGAAGTGAGATGAAGAGAGAGAGAGAGAGAGAGAGAGAGAGAGAGAGAGAGGGGAGGGGAGGGGAGAGAGATTTTAGTCATTCTGCATAATAAGCCTAATGAGCAGAGGTTTTATCTTCATCTCATACACGATCCTTGTTCACTTTTGTCTGTGCGACCTTTCCATATGCTCTCTCTCTCTTGTTCCCTTACCACATGTTTCCTCTCCTTACATCTCTCCCATGTAGCCTCACGCCCTCAATGCTAAAGCATTGTGGGTAGAATGGACTCTCCAGTGAATCACGCTGAGTGGAGTGTATATGCACCTAATATATATTTATATATATATATATATATATATATATATATATATATATATATATATACAGTTATACAGATGTGCCAGGTATAATGACCCTGAATGGCACTGATAAATAACCAGCTTGAAAAGGTGTTTCGTGTACATATATACGCACGGCGGCTGATGCCATGTGCGTGTGCGTGATGGAGTATTACAAGGTGTTGTCAAGAAAGCAATTTGTTTCTGTCTCGGACAAGGGGGGGGGGGGGGGGGGTTCTTCTTTTTTTATTTTTTATCATGACAAATCGACGCGAACCTCATCTAGAAATCCAGCGTCTCCTCCTGCGCTCCCGCTGATTCTCCCCTCCGCCGCGCTCTCAACTTTAATATGATGAAGTCATAGCCGTGAGGCTCCCCCTCCCCTTCCCCAACCCCTCCGCCGCAAATCGAGGCCTCAACACCTGTGCGTGCAAATGCATGTGTGTGCGTGTTTTTGTGTATGTGTGTGTGTGTGTGTGTATGCGCGCGCCTCCTACGTGTGTCCTAAGAGTGTCTGCGACTCGTTGAGGATGATGGATGGCTTCCGAGAATGTCACGTGAAGAGGTAGAAAATGAGGCCGACGGCGAGCCTCTGGAGGGGTGGCTCGTGGGTCGGCCTTCGCAGCGCTCCTCCTCCTCCTCCTCCTCCCTCTTCACCGTGGTAGCACTACACAGCACAAACCTTTGTGTCAGCTGTAGGCTCCCGGCACTCGTGCTGCCGTTCAATGTACTCTTTCGCTCTCAGCTGGTTGCTTTTATTTCTCTGCATTCATGCATTCCTCTCGTAACTCACTCGTTTTCACAGCGAGTGAGGACAGAAAGGAATACAGTCCTGACATTACGCTTCAGTCGTATGTTAATGCTGAAGTATTTCCAGGCCACCTCGCTGCACAAACGGCTTTCGTGATGCGAGGCCGTCTAGATGCTTCTAGATGTCAGTGACGTGTCAAATGCACGCTGCATGTTGATCAACGTGTTCAGAGATGCAGGATGGTGGTAACGCTCCAGTGTGCTGATGAGCTGGAGATGACCTCAGCCCTGTTGGCTGCCATGTGACAAAGATGTCTGCCCTCTGCTGGACACTGCAGGGACCTTCACTCACCTGGTAACCTGACACCTGAGCTGGTGGCTGGAGTCTGTGAGGGGACGGAGACGGAAGCGCACCTTTTTGTGTTTTCCGTGGCTCCTGTTCCGATGTCAGAAGACGAAATGATTGATCTTGTTTCCCCCTTTTTCGTTTCACGGTGCAGTTTGGTTCCAGGGTGAGGGTTTTGTCAAGAGGCGCCCCCCTCCCCTTCTAAACTCCCTGTCCTCCCTTCACCCCCACACCGTTTGACATTGTTCCTTTCCTATTTAGGGACGCTGCGTGGATGCGAGTGCACCCATGTGAGATCTGACATATTACCGGCTTCATCGCCGCAGTGTGCCTTGCCCCCCCACCCTCTTGTCTTTCCTCCTTTTTACCCTCAACCTCGTCTTCCCTCTGCTTCCACCTCATCCCCCCTCCTCGCTCAACCCGCTCCCTCGCGTCCCCTACATCTCATTTTATCCTCTCCGCTCTCCCTTTCCCCTTCGCCTTTGATGTGCACGCTTTGTCACATTCCCATGATCCTGTCACTCTTTTCACTCTCCAGCGCTCGTGGGCTCCGTCGCCTTCTCCCGCCCTCGTCGCAGCCTCTTCCCCCTCCTCTTCTTTTCCCCCTCTGTCTGCCACTACGCTCTCCCTCGTTTACTGTCTCCCCCCCCCCCCCTATACCCCTTCTCTTTCTCTCTGTCTCTCTCTTTCTCTCCATTTGGCTCATTCGTTAGCTCCCGCCGTCATCCTTCCTCCCCCTCCATCTCGCTGGTGCGGCGCTGCTGGGAGAGAGAGAGAGGAGGAGAGAGAGAGGAGGAGAGAGAGAGAGAGAGAGTGTGTGTGCGTTGAGTCTGCTCTCAGTCTCAGCTGTGGGCAGATGGAGGATGGAGCCGCAGCCACATCTCTCCACATCTTTTCTGCTCTGCCTGCCACAGGCTGAAAGGCACTCTCTTTTTCACTCTCAGCGTCTCCTCGTCCCTCCGTTCCCCTGCGCCCGAGCTGGCCTTGATCTGTGACGGATTGTGCAAAGGAAAGGACTGAGGACTAGAAACAGGAGGGAGACAAAAAGAAATAGGAGACTAGGAAAAGAGGGGTAAAAGCAGTGCGGGGCTCATCTTTCCTTCCCCCCCCACCCCCTCTGGTGTTTTGGTGTGTGGCGTTCGTCTCCACAGCTACACGTGTGCAAGTGTGTCGATCCGCACGGCGTGAGTGTGTCTCTCGGGCTCCTGCTCCATCTCTCTCTCTCTCTCTCTCCTCCCGACCGGTGCTCCGGCACTCAGCTCGCGGATCGTGCTTCAGCGACAGCTCCCCGCAAACAGACGGGGAGAGGGGAGAAGAAGCGGGCGACACGAGTGAGGACGAGCGAGGCGGAGGGCGACCTGGCGGCGGGGACTTTGGCGAGAACCGGAGAGTGAACGCGGGGGGGGGGGTGCGCAAAAGATTGAGAACCAAGAGAAGCGGACTCTCAAGGGAGCGGAGAGGAGCGGAGATAAGGGTAGAGGGTTAATCAGAGGCAGAGACAAGTACGGAGCGATGCATCACTCAGGCAACACTGGAAGAAGCAAGACCCTCTCTCATGAGACAGGTAAGACCCTCTTTGTCGCTAGTCGGATGGCGTTGGGCTTCCACTCCCTTCCAGACAATAGTGTCAGGACAATAGAGCGCCGCAGTAACTTGACTTTAGCCAATTCCCCGTGTGTCCTCTGCTGTGGATGGAGACATGCGCACGCTCCAAAAACCCTCTTGAATAATTTCTAAGCCATACATCTTGGATGTTATGTAGGTTACACGCACATATGGAGGAGCGCGTGCGTGTGTGTGTGTGTGTGTGCGTGGTGAAGGCGATCAAACGGCATACATATATATAGAACTTGGCTTTGATGTGCGCTTGAAGTTATGATTGGCATCCGTGAATGCCAGTGCTGTATATGCTGCCATTCTGCGTGTGCGTTCCTGTGTGAGTTTTTTATGATTTTTCTTTTTTTTTGAGGGGGGTCATTGAGTGTATGCGTACGAAAGTGCGCTCTTGTGTCTTCCCCCACCCACCCCTAGCCTTCTGGTGGTTCCAGTTGATTGTAATTACAGTGATTGACGGGTAGCTGATGGACGGGACGCGGGAAGCCCCTGTTCCCCTCCGATCCATAATGTATTCATGTGCGTGTGGTCCTCAATATTTACAAGGTTATTTCGAGGTATTTGCCTTTCTAATTCAACACTGATGAATTGATTGGATATTTAGATGTGATTTCATTTGAAAATCAAAGCGGCCTAATTTGTCACGAACCTCACGTGTGCATGTGCGGGTTACTTGAAAACAGCGGTGGGGGGGAGGGGGGGTCTACGTTGTGTGTTCTGACGGAACAGTTTGACCTCAGAGAAGAAGGTAACGTTGCTGATGTCTCGCCGCGTAGGTGTGTGTGTGTGTGTTTTTGTGTGTGTGTGCGTCATATAATAGTTGTTTGATTGCTTTGTGGGTGTGAGGGGATTGCTAGCACTCGTCAAGCTAATCAAACAGTTCCCACAGACAATCACAACACGACACACACCCCTCTCGGCAGCTCTGACACATCTGCCTCCTATCTGAACAAACATTATGAATTTACAAGCCAGACAGGCGTGACATGGGTTGTTGTTTTTTTGGGGGGGGGTTTGCCAGAATATAAAGGCAACATTGTCTAAGGAAATACAGGCCTTTCACAAGTGCGCGCACACACACACACACACACACACACACACACACACACACACACACACACACACACACACACACACACACACACACAGAGAAGCTCCCTGAACCGCCCACACGCATATGCACCAACAACACACACACACACACACACACACACACACACACACACACACACACATCTGTTACACGGATCCGGCCCAGCGGTGGATAAATGTGCCTTTCTGATTGCTGCCACAGACAGGACGTGATTGGCATGGCAGACCAGGGAATTAGCCACGGTTTCCATGGTGACTAATTAGGAGGGTCCTGACTGGTGGGTTTATGAAGACAGATGACAGATCGGTGGTTCACTTCCTGCTCTGCGGAGCGGGCGGTCCCGTTGGCCAGCGGGACCCCCCACCCCCCCCCCCCCCCCCCCCCCGCCATCTGAGACAGACAGACAGACCCTCTGCAGGCCACCTCACACGTGTTCAGCAAATATGACATGAAATCAAGTGTTATCCCGAGCCGGCAGACACTTCTGAATCTTAAGGACTCATTTGCATGGCGCGCTCTGAAAAATTGGTTGGTATTATGGGATGCGCACGTCTCACCGAACACACACACATTTACGGTAACTTGCACTTTGGCTTAAACCCTGATGGATTGATGGAAGCCTGGTGTTTCCACATCGTAGTGTCAGTCGCCACCGTCCACGCCACACGTGCTCTGCTGCAGGCTGTAAACACTCCAGACCTATGTATGCATATTTAGAGGCTCATTCAGAAGGCGTCTTATGTGACAACAAACAAGTAAGACGCTCGCGCACACCCGGCGCTTATCATGTAGCTGTAGGGCATGCGAGAGAGAAATAGGTGTGATTGGGTCCATCTGTGGTGTAGAGAGAGAGCGAGAGAGCGAGAGAGAGAGAGTCACAGACAGAGCTCCATCTGTGGACACCTGCCCCTTCCTCCAGGCTACCGTCTCTGTTCTCTGGACCGAAAACAAGATCTGTGGTTGCACAGGTGCGCGCGTGTCCGCGTGTTCTCACAAATCCGGGGGAAATCTGTGGGTTGTTGTTTTTTTTTTTTTGTTTTTTTTTTGGACAACGTTTAAAAGTCTTGCTGATTTGACGCTCCGTTTGCTTTGGACAACCTCAGCTGCAGTTAATGCCCCCTTTTTTCTTTTCTTTTCTTTTTTCCCACTGCGAGCATTTTTTGGTACGTGTCAGAGCAGGACAAAGCACAGGTGTAATTAATAACATTAACGATGGCTGCATTCCACTAAGCCGTCCCAGATTTGGGGACTGCGGTGGTGTGCATGGTCGCTTGCTGGGATATGGTTAATGTTATGAGCCACACCTGTGCTCTTCCCTGCCATGACTCATTAGAATATATGGCATGAGGAAAAAAGGGTCTATAGGGTTCTAAACTTAAGTCACACTCAAGGGTGCACAAATAGGATTTTATTCACACTGTATATAAACCACTAAAATACTACTACCGGCAAGTGACCCACCGTACCGAGAATAATTGATGCTCCTGTATACAAGTAATATAACACACTGTTGGACAGCTTAAAACACACACTGCCAGAAAAAAACATTGGTTTAATAACAAGTAGAAGAGAGTGAGCCTTCCATTGCATTTCATTCAGCTCTCTCTCTCTCTCTCTCTCTCTCTCTCTCTCTCAGTCAGTCACCAGCTCCACCTAATGGCCTCTGCAGGTACTGAGGCACACACTCACATTGACACACACAGTGACACAGGCTGACACACACACACACACACTCACATTGACACACACAGTGACACAGGCTGACACACACACACACACACTCACATTGATACACACAGTGACACAGGCTGACACACATACACACACATACAGACGCTTGGATTAAAATGGCTGGAGCGCAATACCATTTCCCCACGACGAGAGCCAGCCAGTTCGAAAAGCCACTGAGGTAATGACCGCGATTTTCTTTTGGTCGGACGCTATTTATTGGAATACCACTCTCCCTCCCTCCCTCCTTCCCTCCCTCCCTCCCTCCACGCAGAGGGGAGAAGAGGACACGGAAATAGAGAGGCGATTGGAAGAGGCACAGAGTGGGAGAGAGAGAGAGAAGAGGAAAAAAAATAGCAAAGCAATTGAAGAAGACGTGCGTGTCACGGCTAAACAAATAAGCATGTGTGGGAACAGATGGTAATAAAGTTCTCTGTTACAAGACTAGTAGCTCATACGCACACACACAGACCCACACACACACATGCACAGCTTGATTATGCGGAGGATCGGGCCGTGAGTCATTAAGACTTTGCCTCAGTGAAGCCCGACTCGAAAGTGAGCAACGACAGTCATCTACAAAGGCCGGTCACGAGCAGGCATCTCTCTCTTTCTCCCTACCCTCTCTTCACTCCGTCCATCTGTCTCTGTCTGCTTCGCTCCCTCTCCCTCTTTGTTTCCACCTATTTTGGCCTCTTTATACCGACTCCTCTGTTCTCTCTCTGCACCCAAGGCTTTTCTCCTTCTTTCGCCGCATCGCTTTCTCCATTTCACCCCCCCCCTCTCTCTCTCTCTCTCTCTCTGTTACCCTCCTGCTTTAGGAAAATGAGTTTTTCTCTTTTCCATCGAGCGTTCTTTAAGCCAAAACGTGTGTGTGTGTATATATATATGTATATGTATGTATATGTGTGAGGGCGATGTGTCCTCAATCACAGTGAAAGCATTTGTTTCCCTCTGCCAGTGGAGATAGATTATGTATTTCACTCCTTTTCCTCGCATTGGGCTTTTATTTTTTTTTCTCCCTCCATCACACGTTTTGTCCTCCCCACTCAAGGTCAGCTGGAAGATTGCTTTCAGCCCCCTGTGTCCTCCCCGACGCGCCGCGCTTTATTGTGTGCATGGCCGTCAGGGCCTGCGCGTTTGTGTATAACACACGCGGCTTGATGGCTCTGTGCGCATTTTTGAAATCCGGACAAAAAGGAGGTTGCGGGGGTTTATTTTTACGTATTGTCTCGCCTCTCATCGGGACAGCAGATGGGGGAAAAGGCAGCCGGTCAGTCTCCGTTTTCACGAGTCGTTTTTTGAAGACAAACCGTTTAGATTAACACGACCAATATAAAAAACGTTCGGATCTCAGACTGTTTTCTTTATTGAACCCACTTTAAAATAAAATGTTTCAAAATGGTTCCCCCGCAAATTTTATAGATGCATTTTCCTATGTAAATATTTAATGCATTTATTGATTTCTAGAGTGTGTGTGTGTGTGTGAGTGTGTGTGTGTCTTTTATGGAGTGAGTGGCTTTTTTTTGTTGGTATGGACGGTTGGAGGTATTAATTTTCACAGTGGTGACTTGGGTGAGTAAAGGGCTGGCAAGCTAACTGGTGTTCTCAGCATGCTTTTTTGAGCGTGTGCGTGTGTGTGTGTGTGTGTGTGTGTGTGTGTGTGTGTGTGTGTGTGTGTGTGTGTGTGTGTGTGTGTGTGCATGCCTGATCAGTGAACTGGCTGCTTTTATGCTTGACTACCCTGGCTGCTCATCCATGTGTACCATCTGCATGTGGCGCTGCCATGTGTGTCACCTATACCCCAACACATCCCACTCCTCCCATATCCCCCCCACATGTATCCATCCATCCACACCTGGCGCCGTCTTCTCATGGCCCTCGCGTCTCCATCTTTTGTCTGCTCTCACTTTAAACGCTCATTTGTAAAAATAAAAGATAAAGAAAACAATAGCTGCCATCGGAGTTGATTTAAATCCTTTCACTTTCACTTTGCGCTGCATATTAATAAAGAAGACGAGTGTTTGCACGTAGCTATTCATCATCTTCATTCACCTTTTAATTCTCCTGTACGCGGGAAAGCATTGTACCCTCCATCAAAGCAACTGTGTAGGATGCAAGTGATATCCCATTTTTTACCGATGCAACGCTAACACTCTAAGTGATCGATCCATGACAGAGCTAACTATGTGACAGATGAAAGTGTCACAATTACAGTCATGCCGAGGTGACAAATTGATCCTGGCATTTCTGCTGGAAAGGGTTTTCTGTCTTAGAAGTGCCATTGTTCATCTACACGGCCTCATTATACCTTCTGGGGTCGTAGCAACAGCGGTGACTCATCACACGGTGTTTGTAAACTGGAAACCCGACTAACCGTCCTCCATTCCATTCTTCATCTTATCTAACGTTCACCCATTGCTCTGCTATCTCTCTGCCTCTCTGCTGCCTCCCGTCCACGTCTCCTTCTCAGCACCTTCCTTCATATTTAATATCCTTCTCCCCAAAGCACTGACTCCAGCTTCCTGAACTCTTCACCCCTTTCTTTTGTTCTCTGTCTCCTGCATCTCTTCCTCCTTTCTCCCAAACACTCTCCTCGGGTTTGTGTTATTACCATAAAAAAAAAAGGAAAGAAAAAGGAGGCAAGACTACCTTGCCTCCAGGCCAGACTGTGAGTCACTCCGCCCCGACAACTGCTGGCTGTCTCCTCGGCTGTCACGTCGCGACAGATGCAAAACCAATTTCAAGGGACGGGGTGACGACGGCGGCTCGTGCGTTAGAGAGTCGCATCCGACAGTTTCGGAGAGCGGTGCCTCTTCTGCAGACAGGCAGGTAGTTTGGCTGCGCGGCGTCTGGAGCAAAAATAGGTCAAATATAGGATTGTTTCACAAGCGCAAAGAGGGAGGCGTTTTTTTTTACAAAGCATTAGTGGAAATGAGGCTACTCTTGTAAGTGGAGGAGCTGCCCGTGTGCAGTTGTCTCTGCTTGTATTGTGTCAGGGAACATCTTGTAGTAAAGGTTCTCAACCTGGGGTACTTGTACTCTGCAGCTGTCAGGAGACACTTGAAAAGAAAGTGCAGTGGCTATTTATTTAGAAGAAAAGAAGACGGTTTATTGAATGGAATATATGTAAATATCCACTATTGCGTCAGCTGCAACACACAACTATTGGTTTGTTTCTTGCGAATCGAGAATGCTCCACTAACTATGCAGAGAGGGAAGTTAACTAAAAGTTATGAATAAACTGTAGTTACATAGTAGTAACGATGAATGGTGAAATAGCTATCTTAAAGTAATGATAAATAGTTAAATAGCTATCTGAAGTCATGGATGAAGGGTCAAATATAGAGCATAATAAATTGATAAATGGTGAAATAGCTAGTAATGATTACTTGTTAAATGATTACTTGTTAAACAGCTAGCTTAAGTAATGCATGTTTGCACATTGCACAAAATTATAATAAAACTGATTTTGACTTTGACTTTTGGATAAATAGTTTGCTATATGGATATATAAGAAAATATATAAAGGTT
The DNA here is from genome assembly GCF_910589615.1 of Taurulus bubalis. Lineage (NCBI taxonomy): Eukaryota > Metazoa > Chordata > Actinopteri > Perciformes > Cottidae > Taurulus > Taurulus bubalis. Next base: position 19,547,078 of record NC_136601.1, read on the forward strand.
ATATAAAAATGCTGCCAAGTGGTACTCTTGCAAACAACCAAACTAACCTTCACTTTGACGGTGCAATTGTATCGAAACATTATGGTTTGACATTGTTAATACTGGGAAATAGCACCCGGTAAAAACCGGTTGAAATGAACATATTTCATGTTGTCAGTGAAGGATTACTTGAGGTCATCTCCCGGGACACGGGGACAGGTTATATAGGCCATATTCGGTCCCTGCCACCCCATTCATTTTTAAGAAAGATGTTATCGATTAGCCTACATGTGTCCTTTAAATCACAGCAAGGACTTCCAACCTGGCTTCATGGAGACAGTTATGCATTATAGAGTTAGTTTTATTACTTTCAAATTACTTTGATGAACCCGCTGAAATGACTTTTCCTGGGGGAAAAAAAAAAGGTACATTAGCCGTCCATCAATTTTGTGAGGTGGGTGACACATTCGACTCAAACGTTTCTTTTTTTCTTCCTCTTTTCCCCTCAATTAACTCGACATAATGTGCCCACTTCCGTAAGGAGATGATTAAATGGAGAGAAATCATGGCTTTATTTTCTTTTTTCTTTTTTTTTGTCCTCTCATTTTAGATTTCAGTCACAGCGTAGGCCTTTTCCCAGCTCAGGAGGGATTTACTCGGCACACACTGCAGTACAGTATTCGGTTGGAGCTGGAGACTCTGGAAGGACTTGAGAAAGGTCACTGGAGTTGCGATACACAAATAAGTCATCGTGCAACTCTGTACAGTGTCTATGCTATAGTTACATAACCTTTTTTTCCTCCCTGTACATTACCAGCATTGCTCTCTCTCTCACACTAATTTGCAGGCTTGAATACATAAATACATACACACACACACACACACACACACACACACACACACACTGACACACACACACACACACTAACTCACCAGACAGCGGTCTTAACAGTTTTTTGAGGAAACAGGACACTGTGACCTTGCCTTAGGGATGATGACAAAGTGAAACTCAGCCTTCTTCTGTGTGCTAGCATGTGTGTGTGTGTGTGTGTGTGTGTGTGTGTGTGTGTGTGTATGTGTTCCTAATGACCACTGCTGAGGGGAGATGGGCCATGCAGCAGGGCAGAGGGGGCAGTGAATTGATTCCATCGATCATTCCCGATCACCTAAACAATGTCACATTCATGTCCCTGTGCCGCGTGTCTCCGTCCCTCTGTCTCCGTCTCACTCTTTGTCTCTCTCGTATTGACACACAATGTGACTCTCACCTCTTGTCTCTCTAACCTTTTTCTCTGGCTGTGTGTGTGTGTGTGTGTGTGTGTGTGGGGAGGGGGGGCTGGTTGCTTGCTTTCAGACTGATGCTGCAGTGATGGCACTGGCCGAATGCCAGCTCTTGCACAGTTCCATTAGCATTGCGAAGGCTGGCCGTAGATTGCTATTGATTGACTATGGCCTCTATTCATAGGCTGTTCAGACACACACACACGCACACACGCGCACGCGCACGGACACACAAGTGCACTAGAGTGAGTCTGGAGTATTTCGAAAGCAGACGCAGACTTAAGTGTTTGAGGAGTTCAGATTTGTTGTCCGGGGTTCATGGGAGAAATTAGGAGGATTCCGTTGTATCCGTTTGACTTCTGATTTAGTTTTTCATTTAAAAAAAAAAGAGATGACTCACTGACTTCAGTGCTAAGTCTGCTTTGGCAAGATAAAAACAGGACTGGTGATTGGTTGTTGGTCCGTGCGCTCTGTGTGCACTTGTTGGCTTTGACGGGGACTCGAGGACGCCAAGCTTGTCGATAGCTGAGCTTTGGATTTTAAACAAATCAATGGCAAGTGACCGGCCCCCGGAGCCACTTCTTAATGAGAGCCACTGCTCAGAGATCTCCATCCTCCACTCATCCCTCTCTGTCTGTGACTCGCCCGCTCCTCTGCCGCCATCCCTCACTCTGTGCATTTTTCATTTCGTTTTTTTCCATCTTTTTCATTTCTCCAACCTTTCGCCCATCAGAGATCACGCACGTATACGCCTCAAACTCATATTCTCCATATGCCTCTGGTTTATTTGGATCCTTAAGATATTCTTAGACGGCCCAGTGTCGGACCCCGTGGTGTCAGTCCGCTGTGTGCCGACGCTCTGCTCGTCCAATCTGTGTCACAGCGGGGGAAACTGTGCTTCAACACCATGTCTGTGCAAAATGTGTCACTTGATAATAATAATTTACTATTTGCAGAAAAATGTGCTGTACATGCAGGTGTGTGCAATCCCTCCAACACCTGCTTCTATTGTTTAGCATTGTGTGTGTGTGTGTGTGTGTGTGTGTGTGTGTGTGTGTGTGTGTGTGTGTGTGTGTGTGTGTGTGTGTGTGTGTGTGTGTGTGCACGGTGAGGGGATTAAGGATGTAATGCAGGATTATCCAGCAGGTAGACTTCCCACTTTTTCTGCCGAGGAGGAGATGGAAAGAGACACAGAGGATGGAGAGGTGGAGGGTGATAGAAGAAACAGTTAAAGGGAGGAGGAGACGGAGGCAGCTTTATTGATAGAGCATAATTCATACACATATTGAAAGGATTTTACGTGTGAAAAGTCTTTGAAAAGAATGAAAACTGAAGAATTAAAGACAAGTATTTGCATAAGAAAGATTGCGGAGCTGTATTTCTCATGCAGAGGCCATTTGTAAAGTCAGTCACGTAATAAGACGAGACATGTACATGCTTAGAAATGCACACCGTAAGATCCTCTGGTAATGTGTTCCACAAGTGCACAGTAACGACATGAAGATTCTCACTCTGAGAACTGCAAACAAACCAGCTCCAGGTCATCTACGAGCTCCAGTAGTTCCATATTGTACAAGCAAGTCAGCGTCGTATCTTGGGGCTGAGCCATTTAATGATTTATAGACATTTTTTTCTCTCTTTCTCTCTCTCTCTCTCTCTCTCTCTCTTTCTCTCGCAGTGACAATGTCTGAAAGCCTGGTGTAGAAGTAAGAAGAACACAAATGTGCAAATATAGCTGGCACACACGTTGTGAGTCTGAGAGGGGGAAAGAAAAAGAGAACGAGAAGTTACAGAGCAGCAGAGGCAATGGTTTTGTACTTTCCAGGTGAAGCACACAATGTTGAATTTTCAGATCTAGTAATGGGAGCAAATCATCCGCCACCCACCAACCTTGCGTAATTTCCACACGTGCATCAGCAAAATCTTGTACATCGTCTTAACATTGTCACCGGCACACGTCGCCGTTTGAGCACGACGGCACAAATTCGAACATAATGAGACTTGACTCATCGCGCCATTTCAAAGTGGTTTTTATTTAGTGCAGCGTGCCGCTTCAAGGTCCCCGTCAAACGAAACAGAGGACGAGGGAGCGATGCGAGCAAAAGGAACCCGCGTTGCCGGTTTAAAGCCCACATGAGGCGACAGGAGCGCTGCTCGCGCGCTTAACAGCGCCGTCCGGGGGACCGCGGGGCCCGTCTGTAGCATTTTGTAATTGTTTTGGGCTAATCCTAGTTTTAATATGTCTCACGCAGCGGGGAGGCCTCCGCGCTTAATAGACACCGCGGATTTGTTTAATTACGCCTGTCTGTGTACGCGCGCGCGTATGTGTGTGTGTGTGTGTGTGTGTGTGTGTGTTTCCCGTGCGAGCGGCATGTGTGTTCTGAGGGAGATGGAGAGAAAGTTGGAGTGCCACTTTGATGGCAGTTTGTTTGGGGATCTGTGCATATGTAATGCAATGAATAATAAATAATAAAAAGAAAAAGAGTAGATTAAAGAGCGAGTGGAGGCATGTGAGGAGCATCCGTGCGTATACACATAACGCACACACACACACACACACACACACACACACACGGATCCAGCAAGTGAACCCTTGGCAGTGCTTCTCCAGTCTGTTTGAAGTGGTGTCTCACGGGAGGCTATAGGACTGTGGCAGTGTTTCACCCACTCAAACACACACTGGCTCGCGGGGAGAGAGGGATTGCAGAGAGAAAAAGGGAAAAGAGAAGACAGACAGAGGAGGCAGTGGGAGTGCTTCCCCTCAAACACACTCCACCTCGTCTCATCCCTATCTCCCGGTGTCTCTCGCCACGCAGACGCATACCGGGAGCGCTCGGAGAACAGGTTGAGGTTGTTTACCGCCGCACACACACTTTTCTTCTTCGCCTTTCCCTTTTCCCTCATGCGCTCATATCTCGCTCCATCATACTCACACCGACCGGGTGAGATTGAAACGGCGCTCTGGGGACCCGGCGGGGATATTACCCGGGCTGTGTCAGCATCAGAAAGTCGTCTCGTTTTGTCGCGCTCTCAATTAGAATAGCTGGCGAGCACTTGGACCGCCGGGGCTGAAGACAGACACCAAAGGCCCCCCGATGAAAGCCCCCCCCCCCCAAGAATATATTCAAACACAGCCGGGGCCC
>NC_136601.1:19556480-19731480 GCF_910589615.1 Taurulus bubalis
TTTCTGTATCCATTTTCTTTCCATCCTTCACTCCTTCGCTCCCTTATTTTCCTCCCTCCCAGAGAGAAAGCAGAGGAGAGGAGAGGCGCAGAGTAATTGGATTCCCCCTAATAGCGAGGGTAATGTTGACAGTACATAAATCCTGCCACTGAAATAGCGCCTCGTTTATCTTCTGATTTTGCCTCATTGTTTTTTCGGCGCCTGTTTCCCACCCTCGTCTTCCTCGCCCCCCCTCCCAGCGCCTGCATGTGCCCTCCCGCCACCCTTCCCACCTCACCCCATCTCCCCCAGGGTCTCATCAGGTAGCCTTGATTGTCTAGATGGGCCCCGTACGGGATAATGGGCCTCCGCATGAATTGGTCGACACAGGGTTGGTTGCAGCCAGGCAGATATTGGGAGGAACGAGGCATAAAGTCGAGACGCAGATAAAAGGGAACAGGCGCGTTGCATCGGATGTGTGGTGCAACGTAAGGCTCACAGGAAACAATGAAGGATGCACTTAACTCGGCTCTGCGCGAATAAAATCGGTTCCTCCTTTCACCCGGCGCATTCTGCCTCTGCGCCCTCGTCTGGATCTGGCGAAGGTGGTACTTCAGGGGACCTTAAATCACATTCAGTGTCAAACGTGCAGGTTCCTGTAATATGTGAAACAACTCAACGCAAATCAGCCCCGTATATCCAGGCTCGTTTTGAAGGGGCACGACAGCAATTTAGTGCAATATAAAAGCAAGGATCCTATACAGTACATTAGCCCCCTTGCTGTCGGGTAAATGACGACATCTTTCAAACTCCACGTCCCCAGGTTCCCTGTTATAAAGCTGTAGTCCTCAAACTGAGATCACACGTATGGACAATGTTTTATTTTGCTTCCCACAGAGGAACAGATACAGCTGTTTTTCACAGACTGTTGGTGGAAAGTGAATAAGTACATCTACTCAACTAGAAGTACTGCACTTAACTATCACTTATACGGTATTTGTATTGAGGTGTTTTTGTTTGTAACCCAAAGAGCAAAAGATTATCCAACATTTTACGAAAAAGCTATTAGAGAAAAGCCAAAAGATTGAATACTAATATTTGTAGTAATTCATCCTCACTAACTGCAACGTCCTCGCTTGTGGAGAAATACGGTGCGTCAATACATTCTCTGTGAAAGCACTTTTAAAGTTAAGGTTTTCTGACCCTGATCTTCTTCATTTTAAGCCAGATAATTTCATGGTAGCAGGATTAATGATCTTTTCAGTGCTGAATGTACGTGCCCAAACATGGAATTACAATGCTTTGATTGATGCAATTTGCTGGTTTGCTTTAAGACATGTGGTTTCTGTTTTTCTTATCGATTTTATGCTCTTTTTAACTATTTGCTCCTTTGATTTTTGTGGATGAATAAAGGTTGAGTTGGGAGCCACTGCACTAAAATACCTAACTGTATATCATTTAGTAAAAACAAACCTTAGTTAACAGTTAAATATAACTAATACCATCTGCAAAATTAGTACTTTACTTTCATTCCATTTTGCTGACAATACTTTGAACTTTCACTTAATGGAGTATTTTTTACATTAAAGTATGGGCACATTGGGCCATTTATTAAACATTGCCCATCATGGTTAGCACCAGTGGTGGTTGGTTGCTTTACTTAAAGGACATATATCCACAAATAGGGCTCCAAATAGCTATAGAGCTCTGCACCGTGGCTAAATTAGTGTTCAACCATTAGAAACAAAATAAGCAGAGATTAAGAAAATAGAGGTTGTGTCACTCTTCCTCATCTCCCTTTAAAATATCAAACAACCTAATCAATAACTGACCGAGAGTCTGGCAGTTGATCAGCAATGAGCGGCCCTTTCTAGCAGCATTAGGAACCCTACACATGCACACACACACACACACACACCCTTAAACATCCTCCCTTTGATGCTCTTTCATGCTCCATCTCATTGACGCAGGAGTCCGGGTCAGGCCAGCTAATCAATCACCCGCGTGGCATTTGAAGTGTTTGGTCTGTCTATAGGCTTCCTGTGTACTTACCCCTCTGATCTCCTCTCCTCCTGCAAACACAGACACACTGACAAAGTCAGCCATGAGAGCGGGTGCTTGTTACAGAGAAGCAGATACCATAGGTTGAATAGTCCACAGCGTTGCTGTTACGGACAATTGGAAGAGTCAAGGTCAAGTCGCGCTCTTTCATCCCCGCCTGTCCCACCGACCGCTTTCCTACACGATAGCCTGGAGGAGCGGGGATGGAGATGATGATATAAGCGTGTGTGTAAGTGAGATGTTTTTCTTTTGCTTATTTTTCTCTACAAACAGACTCCTGACGGCCATAAATATAGCCCTACGTGTTGTTTCCCTGGGTGGTCTGCAGCCGTCTCTTAACACGACACACGCTCGTTTAATTGGATAGTCAATTCGGGGGAGGGGCACTTCCTCTTGTCTTTTGCCCTAGGGCGCCGTTACCCTAACCACACGTCGTAATCATATAACAACCAGATCTGTATCCGTCGCCAAGTCTCGGGGTTTGATGCTCGAGATGCGTCGGGTGAGTGGGTGAATTGGGAGCAGAGACAAGAGAAGATGAAACGAATACACGGAGGAGACGAAGAGGAAGGAAGCCATTTTGTCTTGTGATGTTGTTGCACCCCCCCACCTCCCGAACCGCTGAGCTCTGACATCTTTTCTCCAGCCAATCAATAGGTCACATTTCTTATTACACCCTGCCACTCACCTACACCAGTTCCTGCTCGTATACACGTAACACAAACAGAGACACCTCCAGTTCCTATTAAATCTTCTTTTTCTTCTTTTTCTTCTTCTTCTTCTTCTTCTTTATTTCTGCAGTTTTCGTCACCCCTCTCCAATGTCCTCTGACCTTCCTCCATACACCCTTTGATGCTACAATATCTTCTTTGTCGCCACATCGCCGGCACAATCACGGCTACATTTTTTTATAATCCCGCCCCTTGTTTTATTTAACCTTCTCTGATCATCCACTTTGCCCTCCCTCCCATTCTGCTCCTCTTTTACACCTCCTCCTCCTCCTCCTCCTTCTTTCTGCTCATTTTCCACTTTGCTGCTCTTCTCCTCTTCAGCCTGCAGTCTTGACAGAGATGCAGGGCTCTGATGGAGGCTGCAAGACTGTCAACGCATATCTCCTCACCCACGTACACGCATGCATCCGCTTAACATGCAGCAGGGAGCAGGGGAGGCAAACAAAGTGGCGACAATACAACCACATTACTGGGCTCCATTTGAATTTCCATGCATTTATTTCCTCTAAATATGTCTTGCAGGCGGGACGTCGAGGAGGAAAATTGTTTGTTGATTCACGGGCGCGTTTCTCTTGACATTATAATTGGGAAGGTGTGCGGGGAACACACTTTAAAGCCATTGTTTGTATCCCGAGCTCCGCTGTATGCGATATCGCCGTCGTCTCGCCGATGTCGCAGCGCTGGACTGCGTTTCCAAGGCCAGCCGTCAGAACCGTTAATGCCGGTCGCCTCAGTAAACAAGTTCAGGCAGCGAGGATGCTCTCCATTAAAGCTCTCACACTGTGTTTCCAGTTTTCACAGTTTGGATAAAAATCTAAATCAAAACTCATCTCTCAATTATTGTGCTTGACTGTGAGCACTTTTGCTGCCTTCTACTATATTTGACCGCTGTGCTTCATGAGACGCCGCTTGGTTCATATTTGTGGAGCGGGCGCTTAGCTCCTTGAAGGTGTTGGAACAGGACTTAGGAGCTTAGCGGCTTTGATAGCAATTTTTTTTTTCCCGCGTTCACACGGTGCAATCAAAGGAGATATAATTTCCCTTTACCGAAATGAGTTTGATTCCGTCTCTTCGGAGTAAACAGACACAGCGGGCCTTTGCTTTGGCACGCAGATGTCCTGTGGGACTTGGTCCATGAGCAAAGATGAAAATATGCACAGTTTGATTCCGAGGAAAGATGTCTTCCACCCTGCTACTTTCTCCTCCAGCGCTGCTCCTCTCCCAGAGCTCTGTTGTCATCCCCTGCTCCCTTGTTAAGCTGTGTTCTCCGTCTCCAGGGTCTTCTGAAAGGAGCGAGTGTGTGCGTGGTCGGTATGGGGGATCTGTGCATGCTGGAAGTGGGATTAATGTGATGGAAAGGCAAAGGATGTGCAGCAGATACAATGGATGGATGGGTAGATCGACCGGAGTTCCAAATTCTGTCCCGCAACTGAGGACGACGGTGGACTCCTTTTTTTTCTGGGAGTGTTAGAAAATTGGAGATTTATAGAAATGGGATGCAGGAAAAAAGAAGAACAGACAATGCTGGCCCTATAGGAGTCAATCTGTCCGCCTCTCTATTGTTGGTAGAAAGAAAAGAGAAGAGGGCTCGGCTTTAGCCGCTTCTCTCCAGCTCCCACTTTCTGTTCGGGATGTACCAGTTAATCCACTACCACAAGTGCCATCAAGCCCCTTCTGCCGCTCTCGCTAACACTCCTCCATACATGCACGCCTTTTGCTCCAACTCCCTTTTTTTTTTTTTACACACAACAATCCACGAGTTAAACCCCCTCACTGCCACTCCCTTTGTCTCCTCACATGCCATCATATGCTCCAGTTTCTGAGTCAAACTGGCAGGAGGAGGGAAGTCGTCAAAAAGAGGAAACACATTCACAAACTCCACATTTTCTGCCCAAAGAAACTTTTGGAAAAGCATTTGTTAAATGGATCATCAGCAAATGAGGCGCTGCCTGTTAAATGAAGAATCGAATAATGTGCAGTTAACGATAAACAGAACCTCATCATCAGCCCGGTCTAATGATAGTCTAATTGAATTTTTTTCATGGCAAAGAATTAGAACGATCATTTTGACAGTGTGAGCCACGGGCTATGATGCAGCTCTACATCGTCGGTAAAAATAGCGAGTCATTTCCTGGATGTTTTTTTTTTTTCCGCCATCTTAATATTCAGTATTTGTTGTTTTAAGATCCACTGTAACCCACATTGCTGTATCGCATTTTCCGTTCTTCCGCCCCGGTAAAGAATTGATGTTACGTTACTGTGATATCCTCTCTAACAGAGAGATTACATCTCCACTGCAGAGAATGTATATGAAGACCTTTGACAAAGTGCATCCTTAGCGCTGTCGTAGCCGTAGCTGTGCACCAGAGCCTGCCGCCAAGAACGCCTCCAGATGTCACCCAGCCGAGGCTGCCTCTGTCCCGGGGCCAGACGCGCCAGATGGGGGTTGTGGAGCAGCTAGATAGATGGAAGCCGGGGGGCCTCCGGGCTAAAAGAGGAGCCCTGTGACATTGAGGGGCACAAGTGGCCGCAGAGCTGACGAGATGAGTAGTGATGTGCCCTCGCCGCTCCTGTCAGTCACGTCACCTCATTAGAGCCAGAGAAGAAGGGAGAGGAGAGCACTCAGGGAAAGATGGTGAGAGAGGGATTCTTTCTGCAGTGGTATTTATGTTTTGCGAGGAAACCATTTTTTTTTTACTTGTGGCGTTGCAATCATAGGAAGGCTCCACACAGCTGAAAGGGAACCCGGTTCAAAAGATTGTTAAATTAGCACGCTGTGATTTATTTTATTTTTTTGCCGCACTGGCATAGCAATGAAGGTGTTGCTGCAGAGGCAGTGGATTCTCGATGTAGAGGAGGGTGGGTGGTTGGCGGGGCTGGGAGGGCGGGCGGACGTGAAGGCATGAAATATTAACCCCTGGCTAAACAACTAAGCTTAGCGGTCTGTGAAATCTCGCTGTGGACAATGCTAATACATGCATTCACAGGGGAGATGATCGGGCCTTGTTGCAGCGCCAACTGGGAAGTGTGCATTAAGAAGCTCTCTCATGTATTCATACACCCATAATAGGATCTATAAGATGAAAATCCCACCAGTCATTTCAGTAACGCAGATGGAACAATGCTGCAGAATTCAGAGACGCGTGCGCGCGCACACACACAGACACACACACACACATACACAACATCCTTTGCCTCTGAAGCTAAATAGTTGATTGATGGTCTAAGCTGTGAAGAAATGCTCTCCTTTATGTCTCTAAAGGTTTGTAATTGCTGCAGTGAAAGGATGCTCACTCGCCTGGAATATTGATCCTAATGGGATTACTACCCTCCACCAGAGAGAGGGTGATGGAGAGAAAGAGATGGAGGGAGGATGAGAGAGATGATGAGGGGGGGGCGCAAAGAGAGATATGTGTGTGTGTGTGGGGGGGGGTATTTTAGTTTTTTTTAAACTTCCAGACGGGAACGATAAAGCATCACTCTGTAAACCAGAGATGGAGAAAACACTGGGGATATAAATAAATAGGGGGGGAAGTTGGATTTATTCTCGAGGGACAGATTGTGGAGGGGCGACGCAGACCTCCTTCCTCTCGGTCCTCCGGGACGGTTGTGGCTGCTGTTGTTGTTGTCGCCGCTCGCGTCCCGGCAGCTGCAAACAAAAGCGGGTTCAAGCAGACTGCGGAGGAGATAAGGTGCAGGATTGTTTTCAAAGAGGGGGGCGCTTATGTAACTGTTGAGCCGGAGGTGTTGCGCTCACACAAACTCAAATGGAGAACAACCATATGCTCTCAGACTGTATTGTGATTCTGGGTACCGCTCCATCACTGTGTTCCGGCTTCACCCCGCCCTCCTCAACTCCAAAATCAAATAAGCGTGGAGGGCCGTCAGCATGTCCGTCATTCTGTCCGTCCATCCGCCTGCCTGTTTGACTGCAGTAACCCCAGATGGGAGGCAATGTGCGGCCAGGCTGTCCTCTGCGGCTAATTGAAACATCGGAGTCACGGAATCTGTATGTGTGTGTGTGCGCGTGTGTGTGTGCCTGTGTGACAGTATAGGGGTGTGTGTGTGTGTGTGTGTGTGTGTCAATCTGTTTCAGCCGGACCATAATGTTGGTCATCTGCCTGTGTTGTGACTAACTCCAGGCCCCTTCCATGCCGCTGAGTTCGAGCACTTAGCGGCGCTCACGCAAAAAAGTCACCTTTATGAATAATTATCAGAAAGCCATTATGTCCATTTTTTTTGCCTCTTGATGTTCCGCCGCGGGAGTGTGTCTTTTTTTCTTCTTCTTTCTTTCTTTCACGGAGGAATATGTGTGTGCGTGACTCATTGTTTGGCTGGCTTTGAAAGTTTGTTGTTTTTCCCCCAGTGGGGGGTTTCTGGGAGAAATGACTTTGCGAAGATGAGTTCGAAAGGGAAGAAAGAGGTAAGGATTATCCAGAAGACGACGTGGCGGCGGAGGGAGGGGTTGGCGAGGAACGACAACAAGCCCAGCAACAAACTGTCAGCAAGACAATAATAATCAGCCGCTAAAGAGACTAAAAGGACCAAAAACATTGCCTAACCCACAAACGGTCCAACTACACACACTCACACTGCCTGTGGGGTGATTGAAAAAATGAGTCTCCAATACCTTCAAAGGCTTGTAATGGAGCCAGCAATTTCATTTTGACAGACACACTTCTAAAGGTGTAGTTTTTTTTTCTTTCTGCAGCACAAAGGAAACTCATTGTGTGCGTGTGTGTGTGTGTGTGTGTACGTGTGTGTGTGTGTGTGTGCGGACTCAGTTGTGATCAGACTCCCACGGTGCCGTCTCAGCCTTTAAGAACGGCAGGAGACTTGTAGAGGACAAAAAGCAGCATGAAAGGAGAGAGAAAATAGGAGGAAGGACAGGGAGGGCAGCGCCGGGTTCACTTCCCAACCGTGTGTGCGCATTACTTTGAGAAACTACACTTTTTTTGACAAGAGAGGTCCTGCGGGACGATTATCAGAGCGCCGACACAAATCCCGCTGATTTAAAAAAGCGCTACTCAATATGATAAGCAAACAGAATTTGAATTACCGCAGGTTAGGGGCCCGGGCTTTAAATAGACGCATACCGTTGTTTACACAAATGGGCATCAATCAAATTCAGCCGTCAGATGAGCGGTTTATTAACTGTGTGTCAGCTCGCTCTTCCTGTTTAGAGAACATTTAAATCACTGCTGACATGGCCAGATGTCCTCTTAGTCCACACAAACATACGCAGATGTTGGTGATGAACGCTCAGATGTTCGCGTGCGGCAAGAAAAAAAGAGAATTTGTCATCCTGATGGCTGTAATTGTGTCGAGTGCAGATGGTTTCATATACATACAGAAACATGTACACACGCCATCAGAGGCGTCACCTCTAGTGTTCCTGCAGGTGGTCGGCCCGTATGTCAGACTGGTGGCCCGATGATGATCCTCCGTGACGTGGGCAGGCCACGAGGAGGCCCGTGGGCTTCCCGGGGGGGGGGGGGCCATCGCGGCCCCGCTTTGGCGTGACATCACTGGCTTTGACCTCGGAGGAGGGGCGCCGCTGAAGGCGGGAAGTGTCTCGTTTGATCGAGCAGAGCGATGGCGTTTGCAGCGTTTGTGCGGTTGTGGAAGTCAACGGATCGTGCGGGAGCAAACACACAGGGGCGAGCATCTTTATTTGAAAGCGTCCCACCTCTGCCCTGAGAGCAAAGGAGCCTCCTCGGCTGAGCTCATCCTCCTGATCTTTGCAGCACTGGCTCAGAGCTCGTGCTTAAAGCTACACTACTTCATATTTTCTTTTGAAAAATGGGTCAAATGACCAAATGACTAAAATATTAAATCATCACCCAACCAAACAGTTTTTTTTGCATCTTTCAGCTCATTGTTCCGATTTTTTCTTCAATATTCCCGCTCTCATCAACCACGTTTCCAGTTGCAAAAGCCCCTAAACACCGACTGTAAGCTAGCTGGCGAACAGGATGGAGCATTTTTGCAGCAAAAGAGCCAAAATATTCCTCTCAGAGCAGAGAGAAGGGTAAATATTGGTCATCATGTTGCCAGAAACATGACTCTGAATAAATGCTACCGTCGCTCCATGCCTGCTGGACGTGTGAATGGGCCATGGCTTGCTGACACATTGGCCAGAGCGACCCTCATACGTCCATAAAACGTCAACAACGTGATGTTCAGCTTTTTATCGAGTTCTGCCTCCAAAGCCATGCAGATTACTGCTTCTTTAAAATGAATGGTCATGAATGGAAACATGTCTGGCTGTGTTGCAGTAGTTATTTGTGATCATCCAAATGACTGTCTTTATTTTAAAGTTGTTTATTCAAACACTTGACATGACAAGCAACCTCCTCGTGCAAAAGAGAGAAGGAGGAGAGTTTTCTCTCACCTTCCCTGAGAGAACGCTCACATAATTCATTTTTATAGTGGTCATGCGGGTCATTTCGGAAGGCACCGGCAAACAACTCATTTTCGCCGTTCACGCACCGGCACTTGTTGTTGTTCAGTCATGACATAAGTCAAAGTCAACTCCTCCGCATCCGTAATCCTGCAGCTGCGTTATCGCCGTCTGCTGCGTCTAGTTTTTTCTGGAAAGTTTTCCCCAAAGTGACCCCTCCTGGGTGGCTGGAGAAGACGTAGATTATCCGTGAGTGATGATATCTGGAGGAGGACAAGGGGAGATTATCCCTCTCCAGATTTATGGTGTCTGAAGAAGAGCCCCGTTTCTAACTTGGTGATTATGGCTGCAGGGCTCAGCAGGTTGTACACACGCGTGTTTGTGTGTGTGTGTGTGTGTGTATGTGTGTGTGCTCTCACGTCCATATTTTTCTGGACGCGGTACCCTGAGACTGATGTGCCTTGTGTGTAATAAAGAAACGATATAATGAGATGCCTAACTTTCCCTCTGAATGATATTTTACATTAAAAATGTAAATTAAAAAAGTGCCCCCACCTTCACCAAACCCCAGACCCCTCTATCCTCATCACCATGTCCAAAACAATTTTCTGCATGGCTCCCTTGCGGTAGTGGAATAAAGTGTATGTTTGTGTGTGTGTGTGTGTGTGTGTGTGTGTGTGTGTGTGTGTGTGTGTGTGTGTGTGTGTGTGCATGTGCGTGTGTGTCCGTCCTCGTCTGGACTCTAACTGATTGTGATTGCATTTCCATTGGATTTTCTCCCAGCGAGAAGGAGAACAGGGCCCAGACGGAGAAATGGGATCAGAGGGGGAAACTCATCTCCTCTTTCCCAGACACAGTCCCTTCCCTTCACGCAGACCCACACACACACACACGCCGTTAATGGTGGTCCCTATTACTCGGGGTATTAGCATCACTAATGAGGTGTGAGAGAAGGACAGAGATGGAGCAAGTGCAAGACGAAAAAGAGGTGGATCAGGAGAAATGGAGGAGGAGGCGTAACTATTAATCTCATCGCAGGGTGATCGGTTAGAAAAGGTTGTGCCGAGGGGGGGATGTCTAAAAACATCTGCACAGTGTGTGTGTGTGTGTGTGTGTGTGTGTGTTTGAGTGAGACATTTCAGAGGTGCCGTGCCCACTGGACACCTGTTCTTATAACTCAACATTGACAAGCGTATTGTTCCAAGTGTGCTGCCTACACTGTAATTCCACCTACAGTCTGTAATGCACAAGTCATGAAACATCCTACGTTTGTTTGTGTGTGTGTGTGTGTTTTACTCCAGATAGCATCTTCGCTCCAGATAAACCTATTGTTCTTGCCTCTAACCGCCATTATCCCGTTGAAGGGACAAACAGTTTCACAGCTTCAGTACAAAACCCAGCGACTGGCTCTTTATCCGTCTCCTCGGTCTTCTGCCTCCATCCATCCACTTTCCTTTTTTTCTTTTTGGGGATTTCATCCTTTATTCATCTTTCTTTTTTTTTCTCCTCCCCATCTGGCGCTCCTCTAACTTTTGTCTTGTTCTCCCCGCACCTCATTTGCGCAATCACTCTCGTCTTTCTTTCTTTTTATTCCTCCCACCCTGCCTCCTCTTCCTGCCCTCTTTCTTTCGGCTGTCATAGCTGGATGCAGCGCAGTCATTCGCTGCCATAGTCTGTAGCTAGGAGCCCTCTCGCTGAGATAGATGCCTGCCTATGAAAGACATTTGTTTCCTTTACTGTCACTGTGCAATAATCAGCCACTCTAACGTAATCAACATATTGCCCTTGCGGTAAATACAGCTGAGCAAGTGGGTCCCGCACACATTTGTGTGGGCTCGTGTGTGTCGATGGAATTAGGGAGAGGGTGGGGGCGAGGGAAAGTTTTTTGTGTGTGTATTGTGTACCTGCAGTTGAATGTGGATGTGCCGTTTTTTTTTTTTCTTCTTCTTTTCACTATTTGCCAGTGCCTGCAAATGCAGGTTCTCGCGCATGTGTGTGCCATGTGACAAAGAGAGATGATTCCTGGTGAAAAAAGCAGTTTGTTAGCGAATTAGAGTTAATTAGCCAACTTTCAGTTCCCAATGCTGTAATTGGGCCCATTTCTCTCTGTTTCCTCCAGCTGGCGTCTCTCATGCACTGCGGAGAAAGGGAGGGGAGGGAAGGAGAGAGAGGGGGTCGGGGGGAGTGGAGATGGAGGAGATGGAGGGTGTACTGGGTGCATTACATGTCTTTAGGGTCTGTGAAGTGCTGGTAAACCCGCCCCCTGGGGGTAAGAACCACTCGCATTGGGGATTGAGACACTGGGAAGTATTAACTGAGAGATAATGACGAAAGGAAGGGCTGATGGGAATGAAAATGCAAAAGAACGCGGGCGAGATGAGGGGCGGGGAGGAAGTGGCGGGGAGGTGGGGTAGGGGTGGCGGTGGTGGGGAGCAAAGTGACATAAATGTTGAAGGATGAGTAGGGGAGGCGGCGAAATCATGAGCTATTAGAAAAGGAGGGAGCGGGATACACCGAGGGCCAGCGGGTTTTGGGGGGCGAGCTCTGTGGGGAGGGAGTTGGAGGCGGAGGAGAGAGAGCGGCTGTGTTCAGCTGCAGCTCGTCCAGAACTTTCTCACACATTCGCTCTGCTCTTTCCGATAATTTCCTCTTTTTTTTTTCCGCCTCGGAACCGGCCCCAATAAACCCAGAAGTGCCATGAAGATAGCGTTTAAAGAGAAGGGTGTGGTTGAGAAATAACGCGACATATGAAAGAAAAAAGAAAAAATGGAGAGGGTTGGCAGAATGGGAGCGAGAGGCAAGGGGGAGTGGTGAGGAGAAAGACTGAGTGATGAAAGAGAGGAACAGGGCCTCTCTTGGTGCTGCGGAGTGATGATCAGTAGAGTCTAATGAAGGTGCAGATGCCCATAGGAGTCCCGGGCTCTCTCGCGGACCACTGGGAATGGCAATTAATGAACGGCGCACTGAAGGAAGACGCACACACACACACACACACACAAAGACATTGGCAAACACACTCAGACAATTTGCATCCAACCTACCAAAGCCCCATTGTCTAAATTCAAACAGTATACGGCGCGTTCAGCCATACTACACTCACCATCAGATTATACAATGTAAATGGCTAGCGGAGAGCAGCGGTATGCTCCATTATTCCATACCAGCACCAGCAGAATAGCACACATCTCGAGCGATTGCCTCTATTGTGCATGTAACCACCCAGAACTCTCAGCAAAGCGGCCCTCATTCTTTCTCCGGGATTCACTGCACAAAGAAGCTCGTTTTCCTCCGCTGTTTCGCTCTGTATTTCATACATAAGCCCGACGCGTGTAACCGGTGCAACTGACTCCTGTCATCTTATTGATATGTTTTGTTTTTTTTTTACTCCAGCCGACGTATCGGCATCAGCAGAGACACGATATGGAGTGGGACAGGAGGCTCAGGTGGACGGGTCCCCTGCACTGCGGATTAGCTGTGTAGTGTGTGTGTGTGTGTGTGTGTGTGTGTGTGTGTGTGTGTGTGTGTGTGTGTGTGTGTGTGTGTGTGTGTGTGAGAGTGCACTGTTGAACGTCTAGTTTTAGAGCGGATTCACTGAGCGACGGCACAGTTATGTAAAGATGAAAGGATAAACTGCTGAGACAGGAGATTGGGGAGAAATGGACAGAGTAAGAGATAAGGAAGAGTGGACGGGTAGGTGTGTGTGTGTGTGTGTGTGTGTGTGTGTGTGTGTGTGTGTGTGTTGGAGAAGGGGATGGGTGGATGACGTCAACGTGGCCCCTGGTATTTACACTGCATGAGGGGAAAGATGGAGCCTCCTCTGCCCCACCTCAACCCTTGTAGTCGAAGAAGAAAGCCCTTTTTTTTTTGGTCCTCTTCTTTATCCATTGAAATTACCTTGACCTTTGCATGTGTCACCTGAAAGGCTTCTTTCGTTCTGCTCATCTTTCATTCTGCTCTGTGCTGTGCTTACTTGCTGCCCATTGAAACATTTATATTTTTCATCTCCGCATTAGAGACCAGATGAACATACTTTCTCCCACAGCGCCCGCCCCTGCCATTTGCAAAATGTGGAACCCAGAGATCAAGCTTTCAGCTGTATAATTCCACAGCTGTAAAAGGAGGTTGACTCCAGTTATTCACTTTTACCAAGGACTTGCAGTTTATTAAACAAAAAATAGGGGGAAAAAGGACGTTATAAGCCATCTGTGAATTTTTAAAAGCACACACGCACATCGACGTGCTGATAGTTCAGTGCCAGACAGCAGAGGTGCTATCAGTTGTAGTTAAGGAGGAGGGGTCTTAGTTACCTCTAGGTTAATGATCCTCATTAATATGCGCTAATATACCCCAGGTCATGCAGTAATTAAAAATCTCATCCGACTCTCTCAGCTTAAACTGACTGACTTGGCGTCGTCCTACAAAGATTAGCATTTCTTATTTGTCTCCGAGGCCTGCGCTGCATAGCGAGGGGGTGCGACTAATAGCCCGCCGTTGAACGTTCGACTGGGCTGTCTGTCTCCTCCAGTGCCGAGTCAAGTCTTTTGCATGTGCTTGGCTGGGCACAACTGTTTATGAGCCGAATGGGTTCGCAGGTTGTGCCTTGGAGAGTTGCATCACGTTTGCGCGAGAGTGTTTGTGCGAGCCGGGCACACAAACAAGCGCTTCCGAAACGCACACACACACTTCCATGCAATACCGCTTGTGAAGTCCATCATCATGGGGACTTCCATATTCCTCCGAGTCAGCTGATGCAAGCTGTGCTAATTGTAAGGCGACATGATGACGAGCGTGTGATGTTGCAGAAGAAATGGATGGATGGGTATAGATAGTCTTATACGTGCAATGTGTTGATGCAGGTTTTTTCGTGTGCATCAAAACACAAACCGCATTCGACAACCATTCTGCTGAAGTGGGCCACAGAGGTCTCTGACTCAACCTATCACACACACACACACACACACACACACACACACATGTCCACTCAGCCATCCATAACCAATGCAGCAGCTACTTCAAAGAGCCCAGACATGCATGGTAATCTCCAATCGCTTCTCTCCACCCTGTTGGAGGTGGTCGGCCCGATTTGTGTCGCATCCGTGAAGGTGCGCTGCCGGAAAGTTCGCGCCGCACATTTTGTTCAAATTCCGTTCAGTTTGAGCTCGCAATCT
The DNA here is from genome assembly GCF_910589615.1 of Taurulus bubalis. Taxonomy (NCBI): domain Eukaryota; kingdom Metazoa; phylum Chordata; class Actinopteri; order Perciformes; family Cottidae; genus Taurulus; species Taurulus bubalis. Next base: position 19,570,823 of record NC_136601.1, read on the forward strand.
GCAAGTGATTAACATTTGAATTACCGAGGCAGCAGCTAATAATGCAATCAGCGCTCGGGACAGCCTCCTAACTCGCGCGACGAGGAGCTCGACAGCAGGATTTGTCTGAGATCCCCAAAAGTTTTACATTTTGGAATATTCAAAATGTCAATTCCATTAACTAAGCCTACAATTAAACTCTAACCGTGAAAATAAATTGCCCGTCTATTATGATTAAATTGTAATAATTACCTATAACTAGAAAGGTTTGTAAAAGTAAAGCAGTTGAAGTAATTAAACCTTCTGAAAATTCCAGATTTGTACATAAAAGTTACAAAAAAGAAAGATTGCCTAAAAAAAAAACATCAAGCCACCATAATGCAGATGCCTCAACAAAAGTGAGCTCATCTTTGAAGAAGTCATAGTTACCGTGACTCATAGTTACCGGCCAACAGTTTTGACCGTCACCTTCTTGGTTTTTGACAGCCAGAAGTGACATAAAAGGGTGGAGCCCAGTACAACCGAATGCTGTCTATAGGTCAACGCTGTAAGACCTTTGGAGGCGACCAAAATGATTACAATTAACGCCATGTAAGCGACCTGCCAATCACAAGGTAGCCCCGCCCTAAAGCATACCCTGCTTTATGGTCTATTTGACTCTAAATAAACATCAGGCTGTATTGAAGAAGACTTGAAACTAGAGATTGAGACAATAAATTCATGTTTACAATATTTACTGAGGGAATAAATCAAGTGAGATGTAGAGTCATTTTCTCATAGACTTCTATACAATCTGACTTATTTTTGAGAAGAGTCGTCCCCTGCTGGCCTTTATAAAACACATGTATTCAATTCAATTCAGTTTATTTTATATAGCCCAACATCACAAATACAAGTTTGCCTCGGAGGGCTTTACAATCTGTACATATAACATACCGTATGAAGTGCCATACATACAGAGATGTATGGCACTTCCACTTTGGCCTGGATGTTGCCGCCTGCCGAAACAAACTCAGCGCAGCTCCCCCTCACACACAACACAGTTTGAGAAACTCTTCGTTGGCTTTGACACAGCCAGGTTTGTCTAAAGGCGAGAATTGTCACTGTAACAACGACCCTCGCGAATGGAAAGCGCCTTTGTAAATATCCAGCAGAATCAACCAGTGTCGTATCTCCTCCTGTTATGTTTTTTATGTGTGCACTTCCCCTCACACGCATGTCCACAAAAGCTAGAGGCCCACAAGTTGTGACAGCCCGACTGCAGCGTGTCTCTTTGATGAAGGACGCACACACATCTCCAAGGCGCGGAGTGCGTCCGAACCCGAGAAGCAGAAGGCTCAGTACATTTGGCCCAGAGTGTTTTGACTCCTGCCTGTTCACCTTGAGAGAGAGAGAGGGAGAGGGAGGGAATACAATGTGGCTGTGTACTGTGTTTTTCAGCTCTCTGTCCTTTTTCCTCAGCTGTTGCTATAAATAGAGCCTGCAGAACATCAAAGAGAGGAGAGGTTTCTCTCAGCAACAGGCTGCAGTACACTCATTATCCACTGGCTCTGTGTGTGTGTGTGTGTGTGTGTGTGTGTGTGTGTGTGTGTGTGTGTGTGTGTGTGTGTGTGTGTGTGTGTGTGTGTGTGTGTTTGCTAATCATCAAAGGAGACACTGCTGACTCAGCCTCACAAGCTCACTGTCACACACGCATACACACACGTATTCCACATAATGTAACATCACAACCAGAAAAAAGAAAAAGATTGAAATCAAGTTTATTCATGAGATTACGATACGACATGCTATCTGTGACGGCACAAGGTCGCAAACCGGCAGATCCGTGCGCCGAACAAATCCTCATCGCTTACAGAACCATCTCATCTTCCTCCGGGGGCTCTTCCTCCATCTTTTTCTCAAATCTTTTTTTTTCTTCCACTTTTTCTTTTCTTTCCTTTTATATTTTTGTCTCTTTGTTTTTCCGATGTTTTCGGTTCTTTTTCACGGAACTAGATTGTCATAGCAACTGCTGCAATTACCGGTTGGTTCAGCGGGGCCCTGCTATGCTGAATAGGTATTCGCGTACAGGCACGCGTGTGTGTGCGCAGGATGTTTGTCTTGTGTGTTTCTGCACATGTTTCTTTATGCCTCTTTTCTTAAGAACATTTGCATTGAATTCTCGAAGACTGCCGTTCTTTTACATACTGGGTGATTGTGGGTTTTTTGCACGAGTCTCGTCTCACAAAATGTCACAAAAAGAGCCCCTTCTTAAAATACAAAAATACAGTGTCGTCTTCTTCGCAAGTGGAATCCACCGTAAAAAACACTCGACTGTGGGCAGTAGCTGCAACTTTCCGAGTGGAAATTTAGGGTGTCGCAGAATAGGTGTCAACGTTTAATTTAAGCTCCGATGGCTCACACTCAAGTGCTAATTAATAAAGCTGAGATTTTTCCCCCAACCGTAACTCACCTTTTTACACGACAAGCAGGCGAAAACGTGGAAGGTGTTTTGCGCTAACAAACCTCATCCTCTCCTCATCCGCGACATTTTATGTATTCGCAATTTGTGTCTCGTGTGGCTAAACTTTCTCCCACCGCAACTCCTAAAAAGCTCTCTCCCGCCGAGGTATCAAACACAGATATTGATACGTTATCAAACTCCGAGGGTTTTGTTCATGTCTAAGTGCCAAGACCCAAGTGCTGTCTCCAATCCTCAGGGAGCTCGTCCGTGTTTCGCTCTCAAGTGGGAAAATATGGAAGCAGCCTCGCTGGTATCATTAAATCTACTCCCGACTATGTGAAACACTTGAATTTGATGTGAAAAATTGCTTTCGCCTGGCCCTTACATTTATTAAGAGATTGGTTCGTCGTGGTGCGGTCGCTGTCATTGTATTTTCTTATTGAATAATAAATTTGGAGATAATTGGGTTGCATTCTCTTTTTTTTTTTTTCAAGCTCCGGCATGTAATCTGTGACAAGAAATTACTTCATTTTGCTTGGTTCTTTGAATTGTATGCCTCTCATATGTGATTATTTTGGTACTGATTTATATGTTTATAGTGTCTCCTGCACTTAGTTTTAAAATTACATATTTGTCTCCTGCCGTCAAACTTACTCACAAATAGGCAACGGGCAGTTTGCCGAACATGTGTATTGTGACATCTTGCGCAACACTCACACAAACACACACGCACACGCACAGATCTGCAGATGTGCTCTTTCCAGGCATTCAGAGCATGTTCAAAGGTAATGGGAGGCCGAGGGGATGGGTCCATCTCTCTGCACCCGGGGTTAAGGGTTTGTTCCTGTGTGGTTTCACGGCCGCATGCTTGGACATGTGAGCGTGCGGTTATGATCGAGTGCCTCTGTGTGCGTGTGTGTGTACATTTATGTGGGAGGAGAAGGCTATTTATTTTTGATTGTTTTCAATGAGGGTCCAATGCGTAGAATCCATAACAATACCATCAATCCACAGCAGCAGCAGCAACATGGATGTAATTTATATGGTAATGAAGCCTCCATGGTTGCCCCAAGTTACGCAGTGGACATCTCTGACAATGGACAGCGCGGGTGTGCCGCAGCATCCTAATGCTGTGTATTGCACACACACACACACACACACACACACACACACACACACACACACACACACACACACACACACACACACACACACTAACACACACTCGTACTTCCCAGCAACATCGAGGCATGTTTCAATTAGCTGATGCATATTGGCACTTTTTTGTGCGTCTGGTTCAAAAGGTCGAGTGTGTCGCACAGACTCAGCGTGCATTGTCGTTCCTCTTCTCAAAATTAGAAGAAAAACAAAACAGAAAAGAAATGCAACTTGAACCAGAGACGATGTGACAATTCTTCTTGCAATGCGGCGTCCTGAGGCGTGCCGCCGTACACGTCGATGTCCAATGCCACGTCTCTCAGAGGTGTTAGAAGGTTGTATTCATGCAAAAACAAGGTTGTTAAGAGGCGAGTAATCATCGGAAACCTATTACTTCTGAATGGCCTCACTGGTGGGGTTCAGCTGGTGGTTAAAAAGATGGAACAAGGCGAAGGTCTTATGAGTAATTTCTGCTGTCATCTTTTGAGCTCCGCACATGCATTTCTTTCTTCTCCTTTTCAAAGAAATCTTTATTTTGAGTATATGCAGAGTATTTTGATAAGCCATATATGTCCTATGAGGACTCATTATGAGAAGGCTTGATTCAAAGAAAACTACTGCGTGGGGGAAGGTCTTGTTGAAAATCGCTAAAGCTTTGGTCAAATATTGTGCGATGAAAATATGAAGAAAAAAAGTTGGGAGTGCAAACAAAGGGGCCTTTTCTTGCATGGGAGCAGAACATTTAGCTGGAAATCATTTATAACGGATCTGCCGCAGCGAAAATGACTAGTTATAGTACTGGAATGAATGTAAAAAACGGAAATCGAGAAACGCTGTAATTCAGAACCAAACAATGTGACGCTGTGAGTGCGAGGCACCCAGCCGGAAGCCGTGTGTGTGTGTGGGTGTGTGTGTGTGTGGAGGGTCGGCCTGTTTGGGAAGAGAGGCCCCCACAGATGTGGAATGATGGAGTGATGCAGGCGTGATGAAAGACAGAACCGGAGCCCGAGCTTTAGGCCAGAGAAGAACCCAGACACTTACGTTCCACATCAAAGAAGGAACCAGTGATACAATCATCTCTTCAGGCTGCGAAAGCCCAACTTTACTCATTAAATCACGTCCCTTGAATCATCCCCTCATCTCCCTCTTTACTTGCGTTATCGCTCAGGTTTTTTTTTCTTCTTCCCCCATTCCAAAAAGGAACGAAGCGAGGGAGGTAGGAGGTTGTGGCAGAGGCGGGTGACGGATCCTGGATAGGCGGCAACATCCATTTGTTGCTCGGGCGGCAACAGGTGCACGTCTCGCCACAGACGGGGCAAGATGGGAAATATCAGAAAGGAATGAATGAGAGGAAAGAGGAGGCGAGGATTTGGGGGAAAAAAATAAAAAATGGGAGAGGGGGGTGTGGGCAGGAAGAGAGATGAGATGGAGGAGACAGACTGCACTGTATAGATAAATAGAGAAAAGGGCCCATTGTGTCAGCAGCTGTCATCACTAAATAGCCCTCAGATCACTGTCAGACACTATCACACACACACTCATAAACGCGCATACTTACACACACACGCGCACTGACTGACAGCTCCCCCTCAGTCCAACATCTGTGCTGACAGCAGCCATGGTAATGAGTCTCTGCATGTGCCAGCATGGGTGTGTCGTTTCTCTTTTCCTCCCTCTTCCCCGCTCACCGCTCATTCAATCATTCCACGTCTCCCTTATCTTGTTGTCCCCTCCCCTCCATCCTCTGCCTCCCTTCTTCTCTTCCTTATTTTCACCTTAATAGAAGAGCTTGCCGATCGTCTCGGCAGCGCGAGCCACACGAGTGGCGACTCGATGAGAACAACATCGACTGTAAAGTTGTTTGGCGGATCAGAGAGTTTTTTTTTCTTTCGGTTTTTCGTGCCGCTGCTATCCAGGTGCGCCGTATTTCACGTAGAGGTGTGGAGGAGGAAGAGAGAGAGGTGGAAGGAGGGAGAGATGAAGAGATGATGAATGGCTCTCGTTAGAGGGGTAATTTGTCTCTGCTTGTCTGACTGGGCTCCAGCTGTCGCTCCATCCCTCGCTCCACTCCACTCCGCTCTCCCCGGCCTACCACTCCTCACCTCAGCCAGATGGGTGGACGGATGGACGGAGCGAGGGAGGGAGGGACGGAAATAGAGGCAAGGACGAGGGAAGGGAAGAGGAGAGAAGTCATTGAACAGTCAACAAGAGGAATGCCGTGGCACGGGGAAGAATGTCTTAGGGGAGGAAACAATAGATTACAGAGCTCACAGTGAGACGTACAGTAGCAAAGAAATGAATCAAAGCAAGTCAAAGCCTGCCACTCCCACAACCAACTAACGTTTCTTCTGACGCTGTAATGAAATCATCAAGGGACTCCGCAAATGCCTGTAATGCAGTGCCACAGTCTTGGTATTTTGTATGTGTTTTTTATTCAAACCCCACGATACACTTACTTTTCACACCAATCAACACTTGCGAGAGGAACCGCAGATTCCGAGTAGCGAGCGACGGGCGCGGGGAGATGGATCGAGAGATGTGTGCAGATGGCCGGGGGCCCGGCGACGAGGCCGACCGGCGAGAGGAGGAAGGCGAGCTCATCGCCAAGTCTTTGTTCTAATAACACAAAGCAATTTCCACTGACCTTTCTGGAAATGTAGCGGGCAGAAATGACGGCGTTAAGGATGCCCCACAGCATAATTGCTAAGGAGATTAAAGTTCCCTTAATTGCTTTTGGCCAACTAGTGCACTTTTTTTTTTCTTCCTTTTTTGTAATTAAAGTGATTTAAAATATTAATAAGCACGCCGGCATACGCGTAACCTTAAAGCGCATGTGGTTGCGTGCAATATAAACATTCAACCGCAATAAAACAATATTTAAGGTGCGCAGCTAGCCACACACACACACACACACACACACACACACACACACGGACATTGTTCATTGCCTGTTGTCACCAATAGCCTCATTACTTGAAATATGCAAATAGCTCTATCTCCACCGGCCGTCAATTGATGTGAGTGATCGATTCATTCAGATCAATCCCTTTTTTTTCTTTTTTTCTCTGTGCTCATTTTTTTACCCTCTTCATTATTTTAGTTCCCGTCCTCCGTCTTCCACTGCTCGGTCCCCTCTTGTTGCCTCCTCCACTCCTAATTACCCTCCTCTATTGCTTTCTTCCCCATTTTTTTTTCTTTATTGCCAATAACTTTTGTCAGCTCATAGTTTCTCGTCTGTCCTGTTTTATCCGCCGTCCGCTCCGACTATTTATTTCTCTCTGTTTCGCTCTCCATTCCCCCGGTTATCCCCGTGACCTCCCCGCCTCTCCATCCCTCTTCATCCGTCTCTCGCCGTCCCTCCCCGCCTCTCTCCTCTCCCCTCCTGTCGGCCACAGTGTTTGCTTTGCCATTGTTTATCCATTTTTCTCTGTTTGCGCTGATGAGATTGACTGGACACACACACACACACACACACACACACACACACACACACACACACACACACACATACCTAAACAGAAGACAGGGCCGGCATCTCTCTGGGGTGTAGTTAACGTGGGGCTGTGGATCGATCCGAGCTCTGGTTTCCATGACGCAAAGCTATAAGCTGGAGCAGTTTGGACGGGAGGACAGAGACATCACTTTGCCTCCATTTCTATCAAACGCATCTCTGTAAAGCCGCGATGGCACCTGGACTCAAAGGGTGCGCTTCCCTAAGATTAATGTGCTTTATTTTGTTGCACCGTCGATAGGCGAGCTAGCCAACGACTACGTCCAACCACTTTTTTTTTAAATCATCTCTGCCCAGGTACGATTTTCCTGATCCAAGCTATATTGCACCGTCGGCGAAAAAAAAGAAGCTCCCCATCTATCATGGCCTTTACACATTTTGATTTCCATCAATACTCTGTGATGGGAAGGTGAATGCTGTCAAATTACAATCACACCACATCTGTATTCTGAAGAACTGTCAGTAAGAGAAGGAGAAGAAGGGAAAAAAATAGTATAATGATGAATGTTCAGCCATCTCGGCTTTTTCTTCAAGGTCTCGCGGCTTTTCTTTCTTTCTCTCCTTCTGTTCCTGCCCGTTTTTGTTCTGCTGGAAAAAGAGAAGTGCGATGAAAGAAGAACCGACTCGCTGAAAGAAAATAAAAAAACGTCTTCATTTTTCCCCGTGAAGTTTTCAGTGGCGAATGAAAGAATGGAGGAAGTTTATAAAACTAGGGACGAGCTAGCCTAATTTTTTTTCTTCGGTAAAGGCAACACAACAAGAAAAGAAAGAAAGAAAAGTTTATTTGTCAAGCTGTTTGAAAGAAAAAAAAAGATGCCCGAGGTTATCGTTTTCAATGTGAAATAAGGAGAAAATAAGTGATTATCAAAGCGTCTTCGGTCGACTGTCTAATTAGCAGTTGTAATAACCCGGGTCCTTCGGTGGAGTCGCTGGACTCGGTGGCCTCATTCTTGCCATATTGTTGATTGATTGAGCTGCAAATATGGCAGACATAATTATTCTATATTTTGAGCCGTCTCTAAATAGAATTTATTAGATTTGTCTTTGTCCTTGATTCCAAACCTTTGGAGAGTAGAGTGAATTGTCTCCATCCCTCCTTCCTCTCTCTGGTGTACGGGACAGCCTGATTGTGTCCACGCGTCCCATGGCTCCCACTATTTAAAGACTTGGCTGTTAACTTTCTTTTGTCTCCCCCGTGTAGAGGACACAAAAATCTTAATCCTGCCATTTTTTTTACTGGTGCTGTTTCAAATTTAGAGGGCGAAATTGCAAATGAAAAGTTGAGCACTCTTGCCTAACTCAATATACCGAGTAGCTTCAGCGGCTGTCGTTAGCAAGGAAGGATATTGGTGTTATCGTTCATCGTCTTATCTACGCGTGCTCATGTTACACGCGACTTTAGAATTCAGTATATTCTAAATATTGTCTCCTAATCGTCACTTGTGGCTACATTAACCGCTGTTAAGCAAAAGTTTCATTTGTACAGCGATAAGATAGATGAAGGACGATATCTCAGTGCTGCAAAAAAAACATTTTTAAGTAGAATAACTGTCCCTATGTTGATTCAGTTGAAGTCATTTGCATGGAAAATGAGCTAAAATTGAGCTCAAGTGAGCATAACTTCCTGAGCTGAAGTGTCACTTATTAATGTGTCTCGGAGATCTCATGGGCGTTTTGCGTGAGTCTCCATCTCCACATTGTGTGTGTGTGTGTGTGTGTGTGTGTGTGTGTGTGTGTGTGTGTGTGTGTGTGTGTGTGTGTGTGTGTGCAAACTGCTTCACATGCTATGACCAGGGTTCTGTTCCAGGAGGCACGTTTACCGCTGAGTTAACTGGACCAATGTGTGGAGCACGACCTGCAGCACCTCTGTTTACATCAATCAGTGTTGCACATTTTTAAATGTTTGATCCAACCAAATTAAATTTTTAAATTTTTTAAAAAGATTTTCTCATTTTAAATATCGTTTTGGTTTCATTTCATTTTGCGGCATCAGTCTGAGATTTCGGCAACAGCACGTTGTTTCTAGTCACGGCACTAAAACTGTTATACCAGAAACTGTGTTCCAGTTTCCCTGGATATTCTGCAACTCCCACTGTCTGTTTTCACAAGAAAACATAGAAGACGGTTCCAATGAAAAGTGCCGATATTGAAAAAAAAGTCCCCTCCCTTCTATTCACTTATGGGCTGCAAGGACCCTTTCAGGGCTTTTGAAAAACATCCAGATGACTCAGTGGACCGGCCTCGGAACAGACCCCTGTTTCACTGTCAGTCATTGCCATCTGTTTTGTCTAACGCCCTCCCTCACTCCCCTCCTCCCTCCCTCCTCTTTCTCTCCCTCCATCCTCCAGGTCGCCCACTCCCTCCGACCTCTTCCTCCTCCCTGCTCCCTCCGTCCCTCCCGTCCTCCTCGTCCGCCCCCCACCACCCCTCCCCCGGCCCGTCCCCACCGATCAGGGAATGCCAGGTGCCCCTGCTGGAGAAAAACTCCTCCCACTCTCACCTGGAGCCCCACCCGGAGGACTCGTACTTGCTCCGGGGCCAGACCTCCTCCGCGGGTAAGAGCGCTCACCATTCAACCCCAACCTTTCGTCCTCCCGCCCCCCGTTCATTTTATTCATGTGTTATCCATCACCTAGCCCGCTGCATTACCTCATTGCGTGTCCATTGCTTGATCCAATTTAGCCGTTCCTCAATCCTTTATTTCAATGTCACATCTTGTTCTTTTGGCCATTTGGTTTCTGCTTCTTTTCTTCTTCTTTTTTTGCATTCCTCTGAAGTCAGCATTTGTTTGCGAGGCTGGGAATCAAACCAAAGGGGACTTACGCAACTGTTATTTACATTGTGAGGCATCATCAAATATGCAGTTCAATATTTAACATAGATATTGATTGTAACCACGGTCAATTATGGACGTCACGGTTTTATTAGAGTGGAAAGAACTCCTTTGATTGATCGTGCACGGATGAATCTCAAATCTATTTATGTATTTTTAACGGTTAAAGACCCAGCACATGTTGACGACTGCTTTTCAAAGAGCCGTGTTAATTAATCAACATTTATGCTGAGAAGATCATCCGTTTTTGAAGGAGCACAATCAAGAAGCAGCAACACAAAAAAACACTTTCCCTTCCCCAAACTTGACTTCGTAGGTGGCCGCGTAACAAAAAGAGCATTTTTGAGCCGACATCTGGTAATCTGTTAATGGATTACAAATTTAAATGTAACCTTCACACCTTTGTCAACTGCTGCCAGAAAAACAATGATGCAAGGGAAGGCAACCCCTGCTCTCCGCCGAGCGCATATCGGTTGCCAGTGAGTAGGTGTGTGTTTGTACTTATTCTCCATTTTGACATTAATAATGCGCCGGGAAGTGAAAGGTAAGGGGATGATGAATTTTAAGTGCTGGCAGGAGGATCAGTGTGGCAAAGGCAAACTAGTTAGTTTCCCTGGCTGTAAGCCTTCTCTTTCATCATCGGGTGTGCTTACATCACACGCGCACACATCTGCGGTGATGAGTTTGTTCATCAGCATACACATTTATTCTCAACAATTATACTGTTGGGCCAACTCTGTCCCTCTCTTTCCCGCTCTTCCCCTCCCCCTCCACTCCTCTGTGCACTTGTAATCAGCAGATATATTTAGCAGAGGCCTGATGGGAGGGAAGGGAAGGGTGGGCAGAGAAGTCCTAATGTGATTTTTGGTGGAATACAATCTATTGTTAATGGCGTTAGGCTCTCCTTTGATCCAGTATAAATCTTCATTAGGGAAGGCCCGGGTCCCAGGTTCAAGAGCAACGTGATTAGGAGGCTTTTAAAATGACGTTACATCAGCCTTCTAATTGGTTTACTGTTTGCTGGGGCAACATCAATCATTAGCCCAGTAACCGCACAGCAAATAAATTCACTCTGCCACTGACACCCTAATGGCAGACACTGGCAAAGAGGGAGAGCCAGGCTCGCAGACACGCTCTCCCTCTTTCTCTCATTCTTGTTCACATACACCCACACTTTCTGTTCCTTTTTAGTCTTTGCTGAACATGTACACACACAGACGGCGAGCAAGAGAGACAAAGAGAGAGGGAAAGAAAACAGGGGAAAAGAAAAACAACGACCGAGAAGCGAGAAAAAGAGTGGCGCAAAAAGAGGCAAGTGGGAGCAGAGATTGGAGAAAGCCAAACTTTGACTTTTGAAGTTGTTTAATGAGACATCTTGCATGGGGAAAAAAAGCCAAAAAGGAGACCGAAAATAACATCTGAGGGCACAAATGAGAATGCATGGAGAAAGTGACTGAAAGGGAGACAGAAACCAAGAGACACGGGGAAACAAAGAGAGAGGAAAAAAGGGTAAGCTGATGAGAGCTTAGAGGGTGAACGAGAGATATTTGGATGGAAGGAGAACAACATTGAGATGATGAAAATGCAAATTGCCACGTTTCCCAGCCAGGACCGCTGATCTAATGGGTGCGGAGAGAGTCCTTGGCTTTGGGCGTCCATTAAAATCGACCTAAATGAGTTTAGAGTGGCAGTCTGGCACTGCATAAACACACCCTGGCATGTAGGAAGTCACAGGAACGGCCGCGAGGAAATAAAACACCTATAACCGGCCGACTGTTTATGCATGCGCTTGTGCGAGCGTACACCTGTCTGTCTGTGTGTGTGTGGGGGTCCTGCAGAGAGTGGACGCTGGGCAGGAAATGAACCTTACCAAGCCAGGCAGAAACTGACCACGGCGAGATAATCCTCAGGAAGGTGCCTGCTGTTTGTATGTGTGTGTTTGTGTCTGCGAGCGTGTGTGTGTGTGTGTGTGTGTGTGTGTGCATGCTCCTGTAAAGTAGTCCACCATTACCGAAGCTAACAGGTGGACAGACATGACTTGTGTTCCCAGTGAAGCGTGACAGGTGAATGGGAACGGAACGGCGCTGCCGAGGATTGGCTGGGAATTGGGTCCGTCCGTGTTTATGTGGGAATACTGTCTGGCTCGGAGCACCTGTCTGGGAACGCCGGGAGAGCTGAGACGGCCAAACGGAGCGTGGCGGATCGCTCCTGGAAAGAGCTAGCGTTAGCGCTGTCTCTGCCCATTCATTATGCATGGGGAATGCTAAGCTATTTTTAGCCCGGGCCTCTTTTAAAGTGGCCAGCTCTCTGCTGCCAGGGAAGCCACCTCAAGTCACTGCCGAAGCGATGCATGTTTAATGGCTTTGTTGAAACAAATCTACAGAAACAAAAGACACAGCGAAGACGCGTCGCCTTCCCCCGCGCTAATGTCGTGCTAATGGTGCTTATGTAAGGGGGACATTTGCGTAATGGTGGGATGGTTTGTGTGTGTTTAGTTATGTGCGTGTGGGTGAAAGGCACACGTGCATTTTTTGCTCATGGAGACTGTTTGTTTTTGGCGGAATCTGATGACTCTTCTCTAGCGGATTATTGCCTCCTAATTAGACAGAGATGACTAGCCAAGGCAGAGGCGGTGCGGTGTGTGAGTGTGAGTGTGTGTGTGTGTGTGTGTGTGTGTGTGTGTGTGTGTGTGTGTGTGTGCATTATGTCTTTAACTCTGCCTTTATGTATGCCTCTGGATAATAAAGCCGATGTGCAAATTGAGCCCCGTTGGTGCTCCATGTGTGTGTGTGTGTGTGTGTGTGTGTGTGTATACGCGTGTCTCTTATTCTCACCTCAAGCTCTCCTTCCATTGTGCTCAGTGTCTGAGCTCTGAGAAGAATCACAAACGGGGAGCATATGACATTCTGAGGCAGAGGACATATGAGGCGCGGGCTCATGGGGATATACCACCTTTAAAACGTGGGGAGCATATCAATTAGCTATGAGAGAGAGAGAGAGAGAAGGAGGCACGGGGAAAACAATGGAGGGTGGCGCAGCTTTTTTAGTTCTTTTTTTTTTTAAGAAGGATAGCAGTGGAGATATGGGGCGTGAAATAAAGGGACGGAGAGGCAGAGGGAGTGGGAAGGACAGAGGGAGGATAGGGAGCTGAGCCCTGCAATGATCCGTTTTAACTGCTGAATGGGCAGTTCTATCCTGCACACACGCGGATGCACACGCACACGCACACACACACACACACTCACATAGATGCACATCTTGCCCTGCGACTTTTCTCTGTTAACCACAGAAAATGTCAATAAACACTTTGCCCATCCATGGCTGCAAAACAAACTGCCTCGGTTGGGTCCTGCTGCCAGCTGGCCACACACACACAAACACACACATACACACACACACACTGTGAGATTAATATGGTGTGGCGAGCCCCTGCCTCTCACTAGTGTGTGTGAGTGCAGTGTGCTTTACAGGGGAGGCAGGTTAGCAGACAGGCTAATGCTCCTCTGCTGAATGGGGCTCCTTTGAATTGGCGAGCATAATGAACTTCCAGGGATTAGCCCGAGCCAAACCCACCAGCTTACAGCTACAGCCCCCCCTACCCCGCTGCAGTCACATGGGAACCGTGGACAGAATAAAGTGGGTCAGCCTTCAACAGCAGTCAGAAGGGCTCAGAGCTCCTCCACAAAGAAAGTGGCTGCAAAAACAAAACAAGAGGGCTGTCGAGAAAAATCTCTTCACGATCGCTGTTTACTCACACTGGTGAGGGAAAGCGGGACGGAAGAAAAGAGGGAAAGATAAAGTGGAATAAAATGTGATCTGCTCGGCTGCTCTCTAATTGCTCTATTTCCTCACAGCATGTCTTGTCTTTTATCAGACCGGGTTCCTGGTAAAACGGTTGTTCCTATTAGCTTACCTGCGGGTTGTACTTCAGCAACCGGACCATTCATCTGACTAACCCATCTTAATTTATTGGACCCGTTTACCTCCGGCCCACTCGGCTCTGCTATCTGTCTCTGTTCCAGTGGTCGGTCAGACTTGTGTTTCTGCGGACAAAGTTCTCTGGGTGTGCGAGAGAAAATAGAACGGCATTGTCTCTCGGTCTTGCGACGCAATCCGACCCCACTCCTCAGTGTGTTTTATATATTTCTCCGGCAAGCTGGACGCGCTTTATTCTGCAAACATTGATTCAACGCAGGATAAGAGAAACAATCACTTTCTATTATAAATATAATTCACTCCAGTTAACCTGACGGATACGTGACTATTCTGGCTGTGCCAGGAGGCCGAAAAAAGAGTGCATCGAAATGCTTCCCTCTGCATTTACATGTTCCTGACATTATCTGGACGCATGTAATAGAATTTGCAAACAGATAAAAGCGCTTTCATCTCTTCATTTGAAGAGAAATGTTCAAAGTATTGACTAGGAGATACGGTACATGTGAGTCTCTGCAACGGCACGCAGGATATGACCCTGCGTAACGATGTCGTGGCTGGACTGTTGAACAGCACACTCTCCCAGTGGTGCAGGATGAGTGCGCGCCAACACACACACGCACACACACGCACACACACACACACACACACACGCACACACACGCACACACACACACACACACACACACACAGGTGCATAGAAAACTAAGGCTAAAAAACCATGTATTCTGCTTCCATACAAGGTTTGCCATATATTATTCATCTGAATTTGAATGAAAAAACTGTTCAATATTTATGTCAGGAAAGTGAACAAAGGCGAACCACGTGCATATTTTTTCTACGCAGATTTAAACATGGGAGACAGCGGGGTAGTGTGTGAGCACTGGAGTGCCTACTTTTATTTTTGGACCGTGTGTCAATGCCTGCATGTGTGCGTGCAAGCTTATTTCATAGGGCTATGGTGCATTGTTGCTATATGCTTAGATACAAGTATTTATGGAGACAGGGTTGTAGTCGGGAGCTCTTTCACATTTATAGGGGCATCGCGGGGAGGGGAAGTCAAGTCAAATGTATTTATACTGTGCTTTTAACGAACAAGATTTACCTCAAAGCGCTTTACATCTCTGCAGAGGAGACAAACAAAATGCAAATAAAAGCGAGATGAAAGAGAGGAAAACAATCCTCCAGAAGGAATGAGGCTGCGTCGGGGAGGAGACTACGATAAAATAAAACTCTCTCTGCGCTTTAATATCAATTTACTCTGCATGTATGTATGCAGGGGTTTGACTTTCCCCGCAGGCGTGTAGCCAACGCGTGCGTCTGTTTCTCCCATAGGAGCGCGTTTTGAAACGTGCAAACAGATGCGTTGAGTCTCTCCCTGGTAGCAGAGGTCGGGTCCCTCCATCCTACTCTCGGCTCCTCCTTCCCCTCTCCCGCTCTTCTCCTCTTTCACAAGCGTCGGGATATTCGGGAAGGGGGGCATGGGTGACACCTGCGGCACCGGAATCAGGTCACCTTGCAAACAGTTGCATGGAAGCTCTCTGCCCCGTATGTGTGCTCTGAACATCCAGGAGGAGGAAGAAAGAGGGAAAGTTAGCATGCAGACATATTGCTATAAATACACTTTCTGCCTAGATTGATTTGCATGAGCTGGCTGCTGTGCGCATCTGTGTTTTGGCTTAGTGTAAAGTCGCTATCATGCGTGCCTCTCAGGAATCCCTTGACCGACAGATATCCAAGCAGACAGGAGAGTGCAACACATCCACCAGTCTCCCTTCCTCTCGCTCGCTGCTTCTTGTTTTTCCTTAACCAATTCAAGAGGAAATGACAAATGGAGGGCAAGTGTGATCGCGCAGCTTGACAAAGCCAGCGCGTGTGCATATGTGCGCTCACTCCCTCCTTTGATCACCGCCGAGGAAGGCAACGCGCAAACAAACACAATCCCCATAATGTATTCCAACGCTCAGATGTGTAAAATAACGATTAAAGCGCGGCGTGTCATGCTGATGAAAGGAGAGGGGTAAAAAAAAGCAAACTGTGTTGTAAAGCAAGAATTCAAAGCCTAATGTAACATCAATGTGCCGGTGTGTCTTTGCAGCGAATTCCGACGTTTCCATTCAGACCACGGTACAATAACGCGCGTGGTAGTTTATTGTACCACGATGCGCTTCCTTGACCTCTTTTTGTGATCCGCTGTGCTGTGAGTACGCACCTGTCAGTGTGTGAACAAAAGTATGGTAATGATGCAGCCACGTCAAGCTCCTATCCTGTATAATATGTGGTTTTATTGATTTGATTCCTGTACAAGCCCACACAGACTCGCACATGCTCTAGACGGGTTCAGATCCCCCACTGATTCACACACACACACACACACACACAGAGAGAGAGAGAGAGAGAGAGAGAGACGGAGATAGAAAGGTGATGTGTGAATGGGTGTTCTTGTCTGACTCATCCGGGTTTGTTTTTCAGCTCTCTCACTCAGCAGTCCATTAGCTCAGAGTTGGAAGGGCTGGTATTGGATTCTAGCTGACATGTTCCCCAAGTCTGAGAGCAAGAGATGAGGGCACACGCTGTGCGGAGTGCTCGAGTACTGCTCTCACACACACTCACACACTTTCTCTCAGTTGTGAAAAAGAAAACAGAAACAAAAAAAAAGAGCGAATGTGAGAAAGTGGAAGAATTGGCTAAAAATAGAGCGGACACAAACGTAGGAAATTTGTTCAAGCAAAAAATGTGAAAACATGGTCATCAGGTTTCATGTATTTGTTTTCACTGGAGTATCCTGCCAAAATAAGTTATCGACCATTTGGAAAATATGACACCTTCTCTTACAAAATGATCGCCGACACAAAAGTTGCACATAATGGAATGTTAATGAAGTTATTTGCCAGCTGTAAAAGGCTTATTTATTTAATTTATTTTTTGGCATGCTTAGGAATAAACACTAAATATCAAATAACATTTTCTGTCCTACATTTGTAGCGTCTTGGCACGAACTCCTTCCCTCCCGTCGTCGGAAACTCTTTGATTTCCTTCACGAGGAAGTGTGGCACTTAAATCCCTCTCTGTTCTTTTCTTCTTCTAGGGGCCGCCAACCACCACAGCCAGTCCACGCTACGGCCTCCGCTGCCACCTCCGCACAACCACCACACCTTATCCCACCAGTCGGCCAACAGCCTGAACAGAAACACCCTGAGAGGGGGACGCAACCCCATTCACGCCCCGCCTCCGGGCCCTGGAGACGGGCCGACCACCCCAGAGTCGGTGCAGCTGCAAGACAGCTGGGTTCTCAACAGTAACGTCCCGCTGGAGACCAGGTCAGAGGAAATATTTTTTTATTTTATCATTTTTCTTACAGCAAGCACAGCAGTGGAATGAGCCTTGGGTAATCAATAGTGAGGAATAAAAAGGTCAGAGCCGTGCTGCTTCAACAACATTCCTGTGAACAACAAGAAAGATGCTCGCAGAGAGAATAAGAGCCGAGGCGGATGTAACCCGATACAAAACTGTTTACTCTCTCCGGTAGTCATAGACTTTGTTAAGAACGTTAAGAATACAATCTCACCAACGGAAAGCATTCTTTTTTGTCCCCTTTTTATCAAGGATCAGATCACAAATCATATAAAAAAAGATGTAAAATGTGCAAATTTAACTTTCAGAGATCCGTGATTACATTCTTTTTTGTTCCTGCCGATACTATCTGCAGTTTATTGATGATCCGTATTGTTGTTTGAATATAGCAGCTGGTCTACAAGGCTCCAGACTATTTTTATGCCACCGAAAATAATTTCATTCAGTCAGTAAACCATTAAAAATTCTAATCGTCATCCTTGAACTTTGTTATAGTAATTTATAGTTTATTTGTTTCCTCATAAAAACCCATGATTCAAATGATGAGGAAAAAAAGACTGTATTTTTATGGATAAAAATAAATCTTGTCATTAGTAGTTTGAATGATGTATTAAAATCTGCTTCGAGCTTCGTGTAAACAGCTCATAATTCATCTCTAATATCTATTTGTGTTGCTGTGAAAACAAACAACTGGATTTATTCAAGTTTCTCACCAACTCTCCATTTTAGAGATCACATGTGAACGCATCATGATAACGTTATAATTGACCTTACCGAACTCATTTCCCCTGAACAGAGCCTGAACGCATCATGATGTAACTGAACTGAACCCTCGTCACTTTAAACACGGATCGGTGACTAGAAAAGCATTAATCACATATTTTACTGAATAATGGCGGTTAACGACCGTCAGTAAAACTTTATTTCACACTGAAATGGTTAACAATAAACTGCTTAATTAATCCGCGGTTCACATAGCTGCGAGTAGGATCCGTACGGGTCAAAAGTGGTCCGTTCCCACTACGTGCCAGTATAAACCAGCAAACAACTGCCAAGCTAAACCGGTAACATGCTAGCTAACAGCAGAGGTTACGCCAGCCTGCTAAACTCAAGCCATCTTTTGAACTAACTGAGTTTTTACCAGTTTAAAAGTGTATTGAAGACATGTATTTTGTTTTCTCCTGACTCCTGGACTGACAGCATACCTCCCTCTTTTGTGGAGCCTTTATGAAATGAAATGAATGCTCCTTTTCGCTTTTCGGCTCTCCATTACTTTAAAGGTTAGCTGTCAAGGTGGTTTGCAGTTGGTAAACAACTCTGAGACCGCTCAGGTTCAATACAACTCCATTGAAGTTAAAACATCTTGGGCGACTCTACCCTCATACACCGTGCTTTATTATGCTCCAAATGTGAATAAAGCACCGGGCAAGATAGCCGCATTAAATGGCATGAATGGACTTGCTACTGGTTCACCATAGTTGAACTGTAAAGTGTGTCCACGCTCCAGACAGATTTACTCTGCCTCTTCATACAGTCAAATTTTCAGACTTTGTATTATGACATTTTACAATTATAATTAATGATGCAACAGAACCCCTATAACACCTATGATCATTTTATTCTCACTGATTGTCTTCCCCATGATGAATATGTGTTTTCAACAATCTTGCCGGAATGTCCAAAAATCTGGACTAATGCTGCATTCACATCAAAAGCGTGAGTTTAGTCTCTGGACTATTTGTAGTTTATTCACGTCATTCGCTTCATTCGCGCCGGAAAGGGGGTGTGGCTTATCTAAGTGGCTTATCTCCATTAAAAAACGTTACCATTTCCGCCATCCACCATGGAAATAACCACTATTTCTGCTTTATACTTGTTGTGGAAATTCCACAAACGTCGTAACTTTAACCGCCCACGTGTCTGGGTTCATAACATCACCCGTAGTCGCATACAGCTCGGTGGATTTCACAGACTCCTCCAGGAACAGAGTCTGAATGAAGCCGCTTCCAGCTCTACTTCAGACTGACCAGTGACGGCAGTGATGAGGGGCGGAGCATCTCAACGCTTTCGCAACACAGCGTCACACCCATTTTTCGCCAGAGTTGAAATATTTCAACTCTTGCGAATGAGGCGGATTCGCGCCGCCCGGCAGAAATTTGCATTGTTGCCACCATTCGTGTCTCTGCATTGACTTTGAATGTAATCTACTTGCGCAAAAAATTCGCTCCGCTTCTGGTGTGAACGTAGCATAAGGATGAAAAAGGTAGAAGACATGAACTTTGACCCATTCAACTGATTTGCCTCAAAGACACTTTATAATATAATTTGTTAACGGCGCATCTAACGGACACAAGCCACACTTTTTTGTTCCCTAAGCAAACACAACACTGCAGAATAGCATGTGCAGTGCGTCGCTACACCCATCATTCGAAGCCAAACGTATTAACAAAATGAAAATTGCTCTTGGCCACTGATCCACAAAGGTGTGCTTCTCAAATGCATTCTCTACCTCATCTCCCAGTGCAACACATACAGAAAGCTGTCAAAGCCATTATGCATGCACCCTGAAGTGAGAGAGCAGGAAATACAAACCATTTCACACACCCTACATATGAGCTTTTGCCAGTACACAAAGAACACTTATCAGGCAAATAGAGCATTCATGCAGGGTATTACTATTCATGAGGCATGCAGTGAGAGGGCACGCTGCCTACATGCTTGCAAGCATGCGCACACGCGCTCTCTGAGCATTTATTCAGTAAGCTGTAGTTGTGTTTCTCCTGCTGGGCGCTGGGGCTTCCAGGTCCCAGATAAGCTCCCCCGAGTGCCGGCCCTGTGCAGTATTTATGAGGCCCGGCCATGTTTAATTCAGCCCCGCTGGTCTCAGGTCCGCGCTCAACCTGTGCTGACGCATCGCGGCGGTATGCATGATGGATAAGAAGACGCGCGCCGTTGAACAAGAACACCTACAGCTTGAAATAGAAGCTATTTCCAGTGTAATTGTTTATCGAGGCGCGTGTTGCCATGGCGATGCCTATATGTCATAACATCGTTTCAGGAGACAGGTCGTTTTTAGTTATTTCTGTTCTTAAAAAATGTTATCTGTGGCTGACAAAAATAAAGTTAAAAACCCACTTTTCCGCAGAAGCCGCTGCGGCCGCCATCTTTACAGATTGAAACAAAGCGACAAGCACACTGACACACGCCATAGAGCTCGCCTCGGCGCAAGTATTTGGTCATGTTCAGGTGGTGGGGTTGGGCATGGCCGGTAGCCCGCCGCAGTGACTGGAGCCCAGAGCGGCCGACAGAGTTTCCAGCTCCACCCTCCAGCCCAGATTGGGCCCTCCTCTACTGGGCCTGGCCACGGCGGAGATTGGGTGGGCTGGCTGGAGCTGCTGGAGCTTGGGCCCGGAGTCAGAGCCAGAGAGACACACCATCCCCGCGTTTGGCATGAGCCCGCCCTCCCGACTCGTTGTAACCGGCACATGTGACGGAGGGAGAGAGCGCGATCGCGCGCGCACACGTATGTGTGTGTATGTCTGCATCTGAGCAAGTGTGCTCTCTATGACCGCGACTGCTCCCCATTGTAATCACATGTTAATTTTGGCATTTGTTGTCCACTCGTTGTATAGTATAGCGTGTGTGTGTGTGTGTGTGTGTGTGTGTGTGTGTGTGTGTGTGTGTGTGTGTGTGTGTGTGTGTGTGTGTGTTTTGGCTTGACCCGATAGTGTGACAGTGCTGAGAGGATGAAGATTGATCACCTAAGAACACCCCAGGGCTTGGATGACTGGCAGGGAAAGAGCGAGATAGGACAAGATGAGAGTGTGTGGGGGGGGGTGATATAGCAGAAAGCTATATTGGGGGCGGGGGGTGGGGGTGGGTGAATGGAACGGAATAGTTTACGGTAGTGGAGGGAGAGATAAAGAGGGAGAGAGAGGGAGAGAAATGGAGAGAGGCGGTGATTGAAGGAGATTGTTTTGGGGAGTGTGTGTAAGAGAAGATAGAAAGGCAGAGGAAGGAGATTGGGGCCCGTCGAACATAGATACATTTACCGGTGTGAGATAAATGACTATAGATGGCTGGTGCCACTGTGTGTGTGTGTGTGTGTGTGTGTGTGTGTGTGTGTGTGTGTGTGTGTGTGTGTGTGCGTGTGGGTGCGAAGCAGGCAAAAAATGCATTTCTCGGTGTACATGCAAGTGCACATGTGTTGCGGTATTTCGCGTGAGAGCACCTGATTTCCAATCGGTCCCTTGGAGCCTCTTGGCTAGCTGATGCCAGTTTCAATCTGTCTCTGTGATCTCAGGACATTCCCCTGCTCCCTCCGCTCCGGGCCACAGCTCCAGGGGAGAAATAGGATCACTGAGAGGGTTGCAGCATCTCAATTTATCTGGAAGGAGCAGCAGAGTCTGGGGCGGGGCGGGGCGGTGGTGGGGGGGCTGTAGGATACTTTCAAATGCATTACTGCGGGGACAGATTCGGAGATGCTACCTTTGGGAACCACGCGGGGGGGTGAAGGAGAAGAAGAAGGAGTCGGTGACAGAGATAAAGATTCATGCCCAGCCCTGTGACCGAGACTGTGATATGTATATGCAACCCACATAATATCAGGTCTATTCAAGCAGTGTACATTGTAAACACAAGATCCAATATTATTATGCAGAGACACAAAGTAAGCTCTCTTTTTTTTCAACTGCACTTTCACTTGTTTCAGGTATTCATTTTAAAGAGTGATGAAACACAAAAATGATTTGAGTTAACACGATCAAATCGTGTATGTGGAGAATGCTATCGCGTTGTGTCATGTCATGATGTGAATGAGCAATGCAGAGAAAAACTCTCATTGTCTGAGAGTCAAAGTTTTATTTCAAAGCTGTTGTTGAGCTTTTGATCATGTTACATGATCTTCATCAGACGATGGGAGTCCATGCTCAATTAATAGAATGCTCCACTACTACATTGACCTTGCATTGAGATTGTTTTCTCAATTAAATATAATTTTGCGGGGAATTAAAACTGAAGTTAGCGTTTTCCTGCTTTGCAAATGTAACCACTGATGCAATACTCCCTTTTTTTTTGGATGAAGTCATCCAACCTGAGTGGGCGTGGCTTCTATAGCACAGGACCACACCCCTTGACTCCCCTCACGGGACTTTGGCTGATTTTCAAAGTGTGAAAATTCCTGAAACACGACAAAGAAACAGGGTTACCCCCACCCCACTTCCTGTCACGGCCGCTGTAAAGGGTCAAATTAGCTTAAATCTAATGTTGGCTCAATACAGACTCGACTGGGTCTAACTGGTGGTCCTCAAATGACCTTCAGCTGACATTACAACATGCTGCTCTGATCAATTCCTGCAAAGCACACATGCAATGTGATCAATCAATCATTGCTGAGCATAATCAGATAGATCCGGACGCATCTCATCTACTTGACGATGATCAATCGCCTCCCTTATTAAATATACCAATGATTGTTTTTGCTGGAGCTTAATAAGCCTAATATTGTATTTCATAAAAAAAGAAATGTAATGATTTCCCTTGGATGTTAGTGTAGGTAGTGCGGGGGATGTGGGGCGCCTTCACAAAAAAAAAAAGCTGCCGTCATTTGAGTGCACCGTTCCCTAAATGTAAAGCATTTCTTCATAAAATCTCTGCTAAATTCAAGATTATGCTTTGTACATTTTTGCTTTTTACACATATCACTCAGAACTCATTGTTCCCTGTCCTCCTTCAAAGCAACACTCGGCGAATGAATGCCCATTATACTGTGTCCATCTGCCGATTGTTGTTTTCTACAATTGTAGCGGGGAACAATTCTCACGACGCCATCCTCGAGCCTCCTCCGATCCCCGAGCCTTTTGTTTCATTCTGAGATCTGACCGTTTTCATTTTTTTTTCAGTCACCCCACGCCGAGCCAACCTCCGCTAATTGTTCTCTACCTCTGATGATTATTCTCATAGCGCTATCCGAAGCAACCACATGTTTGTGAGAGCTGAGAAAATGAAGAGTGTGTGCGTGTGTGCTCACGAAAGCACGCAAGTTCGCTCGCTCAAGGGGAATGCGAGCTTTGACTTCCTGCTAATTACCCAGCATGCTCTCTGTTCTGTGGTTAATTGTCCAGGTCCTCTCTTTCTCTCGATGGGGGACAGGGTTGGAATGGAGTGAACAAACCCTCCCTTTCTCTCTGTTTGCCGTCCAGTCTATAGCCTCCCTCTCCATCCTCTATCCCTCTCTGAGGTCACTTTTTCGCTCCGCGAGGATGCAAATGAAATGCTTAGCAGCACGTACAGGGCAATCTCGCGAAAGAAAACCCACATGGATTTTTATTGTTCGTGCGTGGGCGGGCGGGTGCCCATGTCTGAGTCTGTGCAAATGTGTGTCAGTGTGTGAGTTAGTGCTTGCTAGTTCTGCAAGTATGTGTGAGCGTGTGTGGGTTGCATGTGCAAGACAGGATGCATGACAGCGAGGTAGCAATGGTTAGACTTCATGGGGGTGGGGGGTTGGGGGGAGTGGGGTGCTACTGGCAGCTCAGTGGAAGAAGGAGGAAGGGGAGGAGGGGAGGGGTCTCTGTCAGCCCTCTCTAATTATGTGTGACGTTTCCATGCTGGACCACTGTCAAAAAAAAATCCCACAATGTTCACACACGAACACACGGATGCGAGCAAACACACACCCCGGCCCTAATGATACAGAATTGTGATTGCCGGCTGCCTGCTATGATAGAACCCCTCCATAGTCCTCCTCTACATAAATCAATGTCAATTACCTCCCCAGAGCACATTAGACACTTTCCATTCCTACTCGTAATTAGTGTGGCCCATAGACACATATTCCCATCCCACACCAAGTTCGCCGTGGAGCTTCTGCACACAAACAAACGGAGCCAGGAAATGAAATGAATTATTGGGGCCCCCGCGTTCAAATGCATACCAGCACATTAAGTCGCGTACAAATGGCGCCGCACGGAAGGCAAGTAATTGACCAGATCACCTCCTTCTTGCATACGTGCACACATGAGGGGTATTGGAATTAATTACCGCTGGCCTTGCCATCACAGAGTGGCTGTGAAAATGTGTTGAAGCGAAGACACATGCTGGTTGACCTTGGAATGTGTGTGTGTGTGTGTTTGTGCGTATACACATGCCTTCCACACGCGCCCTTGCATTTGCAAACCTGTAGGTTTTGTGCATGCATATTCAAATTTAGGGCTGTGACACTGAGCGGGTGGTATTTTTAGACAATAACCTCATGTTTCTTTGCGTGCCAACTCCTTGCGCTCATTCAGCCTCTGTGCGTCTAGAGGTTGTCGCCCCCAACCCCCCCCCCTCCCTCTTCTTCTCCTTCCTCTATTCTCCTTGGTGTCACGCAGCGTACCTGACAGG
This sequence comes from Taurulus bubalis, assembly GCF_910589615.1. Classification (NCBI taxonomy): domain Eukaryota; kingdom Metazoa; phylum Chordata; class Actinopteri; order Perciformes; family Cottidae; genus Taurulus; species Taurulus bubalis. The sequence continues at coordinate 19,595,417 of NC_136601.1, forward strand.
TAAAGGGGGAGAAAGGAGTAGAGAAGAGGTGGAGGAGGAAAAATGAGAAGAATCGAACAATCAGTGGCGTGAGATGAGAGAGAGAGAGAGAGAGAGAGAGAGAGAGAATGAGAGAGCACAGAGCACAGACTGGCTGAATAATTGATCGAGAGTGAAGCGGTGCTCCCAAACCAAATCTTTATGCTCTGAGCTCATCACCTGTTTTCACCAACTGTGTTTAAGAAGAGAAGACACACGGATAGACACGCTGTTATGAAACAGCTGTTATTAAAGGCATCACAAGGATAGGAGACCTCACGGCAAAGTGCAGTTAAGCATTATTCTAAATTGCCTGTGTCATTACCGCTGGTCCGACGATAGCCTCGTCTGAATAAAAGAGACAGTGAGCTCCAGAAGGAAGAGCAGAGCACTCACACACATTTGTGCACGCACACACCTGTTTGTATGACTTCACTTCTGAGGACACTCCATGTCAGTCACGTGTCTTGTTCAAGAGGCAGACGCGAGTTACAAAGCTGGTATCCACTTGTCTCCACTTGATAAAGAAAACGAAGATGAACTCAACTGTGACTTACAAATGACTCGTGACTTTACTTGGACTGCAGTCTTTTTACTTGGAATTACTAGGTATCCTCCCAAAGCTAAAATATTTAAAGAAATGTGTCAGTACAAGAAGTGAATGTAGCAGCACAGACAAAACATGATATCTAGTAAATGCTGTAAATGCTGAACTTACATATGTAAAACAAAGAAATGGCAGACAGACACAAGAATGTTCAACCTCATTCCACATTTGAAGGAAGACAAAGAAGAGTAAGTGAATGCCAGCTTTAACGTCCCTCAGCCAGCTAATGTTTAAGTCAACGTTAGCTAAGAGGCAGCACTAGATAATTAACTTTGCACACATGAAATCAATGAGCCCTAGACAATGTTAACAATGTTATGTCGTAAATCATTAAACAATTGGCAATGCCTAACATTAGCGTTAGCTATGTGTCCTTGATAGCAGTAAAGTTAGCCTAACAATGCTGCTAATTCCATAATGGCTCGTTAAGGACGTTTTGAAGCCTCGCGTTTGGCATTTGGGCCATCGCCATCTTGTTTTTTTTTTTCACGAGAGGCCGGAGCTAAGTACAACCCAAAGTGCTAAACAAGACATTTATTTAGGCCACCAAAATAATTGAGACCACATGTGTCAATGTTTACTGAGGTAATAAATCAAGTGAGAAGTAGGGGGATTTTCTCAAAGACTTCAACGCAATCAGACCTCCTTTTCCACCAGAGGAGTCGCCCCTGATGGCCAGTGGAGAGAAGGCAAGTTTAATCAGTTCACTGTTCAGACCCAGAGGTTGCTGCCTGCTTCGTAACCAGGACTGACTTCATGGTTCTACTTTGGCCTACAATTTTCCTGTGCAATTATTTATTCATGCCAGTATTTTGGTTTTGCCTCCAAATAGAGTGTTTGAGAATATCAAGACAGATGCTTGTTTATTGTTATCATAACTGGTAAATGATGGATAAAACTACTTAAATAAGAACATTTTGTAATAACAGGAATTGCTGTTTAAACATCACAACATGCCTTAAATGTGGCTGCAGCCCTCAAGCAGAAATGAGGAGAACCAGACAAAATGTCCTTTATTTGCAGAAATGTCCTCCCTTCAAAGAACAGAAACTCACAAAGACAGAAACGCCTGAGCACCACCACCACCTACTACTACTACTACACACACACACACACACACACACACACACACACACACACACACACACACAAAAGCAGACAAATAACTCCCTCGCCTCAGTCATCTTTGTTGCAATGGAGTGACCTCGCCTCCTCTGATCGGTCACATTCACCTGAGGGCTTTCTTCTGAGGAAGCACCTGTTGTCTGTGTAGGGGCAGCTCCTCGGGCCCCGTGTGGGTGTCGCGAAAGATGTCGAAAAGGTGGCACTGAAGTTGCTCTTATTATGTCCTTGAAAAGTTTCTTGAGAGCATTTCCGTACCATGGCAACAATGTTCCTACAAGAGGAGAAGGAGACAAGAAAAGAAAAAAAAAGGAACAGGGAGATGTATAAATGTATGTGGGAAAGAGTGGAGTTGCAGGAGAGGGAAGGAAAATGATAGCATGAACAATGGGAGGGGGAGGGAGAGTAGCGAAGGAGACGTTGGGTGAGCAGGTGCAGCGATATCAGAGATAATGGGTAATATGAGCAAAGGGATGATGGTTCAAATCCTTCTTTTATCCTCTCTGAGCTCTGACCTCACTAGGGCAAAGAGGACAGGAAAAGGTGGACGGCAGTGATCCTCCGAAGCCATCGAGTGCAGAAACGAGGCGCCTCGTAAGTGGGGTGAGCGGAGGCGAAACGACGGAATGGAAAAAAAAAGAGTGTAGCAGGTGGAGGTTAAAAAGAGACCTTGGACTGGAACAGGCTGAAACGGAGACACAATCAGTTCAAGGATGTTCAAACCCATATGGCAGGAAGGGTTCATCGGAAAGAGAAATTGGACAGAAGCTTGCACATATGTGACCCTGTCGCTTGGACTCTGATTGGGCGGCACTGTGGTGTGTCCGCTACATGTTTACCTCTCGACCAGAGCGTCCTTCTTTTTCAACCGCCCAGAATCGACTCATAACACAGTAACACAAACCGTAACAACATCTTTTCTTTTCCTGTAGGATGACCTTGTTCCTCTCCTGTGTTTTTTCCCTCTACAGGCACTTCCTGTTCAAGACGTCGTCAGGGACCACCCCTCTCTTCAGTAGCTCCTCCCCCGGTTACCCCCTGACCTCGGGAACCGTGTATTCTCCGCCCCCTCGCCTGCTACCCAGAAACACCTTCTCCCGCTCGGCCTTCAAGCTCAAGAAGCCGTCCAAGTACTGCAGCTGGAAATGTGCGGCGGTGACAGCCATCGCAGCTGCCGCCCTGCTGGCCGTCCTGCTGTCCTACTTCATCGGTAAGCGATATCACGCACCACATGTTGTTCATGAATAGGATACTTTCATCATTTCTTTTGAATACACATGCTTAGTCACACCTTTTTCAGGTTAGCCCTCTTTGTTTCTGCACTGACCCGTAGCACATGAACTTTGCTCTTATCTGTATTCATCCCGGACCACAGTGAAGCCAACAGCCCGCTGTAAACACAAAGCAGATTCTCGAGGTGCGAGGGTTGTCACTGCAGCCTCGTACTGCACTGTCAAAATGAGACTCAGCCAAGGGCCCCTGGCCTCCACTCTGCATCAGCAAACAGCCAGGCAGACAGGCAGGAAGATGCACACGCCACAGCATACTGTGGCTGTGTTTTTATTTTTATTACGGGAGCAGGTATCGTTAAGATAGGAATCCCTGACTCACCCAGCAGGGGAGCGGAAGCCTCTTCACTGATCTGAAGCCAATGCGCGATAGTCATACTTAAAGGAACGGCAGATGCTCAGAGGAGAGCACTTAGCGAGCACCTCGGGAGGAGATTGTGATGGCTGGCTTCTGGTTGATCTGACGGGAGGAGAGAGAGAAAGAGCAGCGCGGAGGGGAGTGTGTGTGTGCGTGGGCAAGGTTTTTTTTTATCCCCTCTTGACCTGGTTCACTGGACAGGAGAATGCAGGCCTGTGTGTGTGTGTGTGTGTGTGTGTGTGTGAGAGAGAGAGAGAGAGAGGGATAGACAATAGAAAGAGGAGGAACAGAACATCTATGTATGTTTGGCTGTGTTTGTGTGCATGGGTGTGTGTGTGTGTGTGTGTGTGTGTGCGTGTGCGTGAGTGTGTGTGTGAGGAGGCAGATGTGTCACCGAGCCCTTGATTGGCCTCCTACCCCAGAGACTAGAGGCAACAGATGGGGGATCTTAGGAAACAGTGGCATCAGCAGAAAGAACAACCTTCTTATCTCCTCTACATACATTATTAATACAATTTTACATTATTTATAAATATATATATATTTATATATATATACATCGCCATCCATCTCCATGTGCGTGTGTGTATCCGTGAGCTCCGTGCACTTCAGCTTGCAAGCCGGGATGTTTTCAAAAAGCACACGTGCACTCTTAAGTCTGTGTGTGTGTGTGTGTGTGTGTGTGTGCGTGCGTGCTTTTGTGTACCCCGTTGTGTGAGTGCCCTTGAGAGCAGTGCGCGTCCTCCAGAGCAGACCAAGGCCCCCTCGCCCTGGGGCACACAGACCGATCCGTCTTCTCCTGAGCTTTGCGCGGTCACACTGCGCTGGACAGCCACATATGGAGCCGAGCAGAGGAGTGGCGAGAGGGAGGAAGGACCTTCCCCGCTCATACTTGAGGGCAGAGATGTAGTGGAGCGTAAGAGCGTACACAAAACCCTCCATCTTATTTTTATTGGCAGCGTCCGGGGCTCACTCTGGGAATGCAATGACACAGATATTTGTTTTCATCAGAGAACATGTAATTGTTAATAATATGAAGCTGATAAAGGAACTAATGAGGAAAATAATTCAAAACTTTGTATGTCTGAGAACATAATTACTTGCTTTATCTGCACTTTTTTTTTTTTTTTACCACTACATCAGTGTTAGTGCGCCATCTGGGTACTTCCCACACACATACAACTTGTTAACTGTGTTGTTAATCTGTCTTGATAATTATTAGCATTAGCTTTTTAGCCGTAATAGTAAATTACTTTTTATAGCTAAAAATAAGACCGGTGCACATGCTGTCCCAATACAGTGTGAATGTACCAGGCTGTACAATGCTGCATTGTTTTAATGGATATCAGTGTGAGGACGTTTCCCTTTAAGCTCCTCTCTCTGCGTATTTACTGTTTCATTGTATGCCAGACGTCAGTGCAGCGTAATTGTGCAAGTGCCTATAATTCGGTAAGCTGAAGGAGGCTGTAATGATACTTTATTGTCATTACAGTATTACTTTTGCTAACTGTGGGGCTCCTTTTTTTCAGCTGCTGTAAGGAAATGTTTGGCTCCGGTGTTTAGTCAGTGCAGAACAGAGCTGTAGCAGTGCTGCCAAGCCTGAAACCCTTGTGTTTACCTAGCTTTTTGTAGCGTTAATCGTGCAGCGAGTCTCGGTCGGAAGAGTTCACTGCTCATAAGGGGGATTTTGTCGAGCCTTGTTTGTGTGTTACGTGTGTGTGTGTGTGTGTGTGTGAGGAAGCCCAACACTCACTGGGGGGATTGTGCAGAGCACCCAGAGCCATGCAGCGTGAAGAGGACCCCTCTGAGGCGTCCGCCCAGGAGCCCGCTCATAAATTACACCAAGACACATGTGCCTGAACAGCATTTTTCTTTTTGTGCGTGCGCGTGGGAGCGTATGTGCGTGCGTACTACCTGTGTGTGCGACAACGTGTGCGCCAGATAGCATACTTTTGTGGGCTCGCTGGCCTTCAAAACTAAACTTTGTATTATATTTTTCTTTCGTGCGTCTCAAGGCCATAAATGAAGCTTCAGAAAGCGCTGGACAATCTTCTAGAAAAACACGTGTACGCGGAGAACCTTTTAGAAAGGCTGGACTCAGCATGCTTCAGGAGTACCATAGATGTTATCTCTTTGAAGCTTATTCGCTGTGTCCTACTGTTAGAATGATGATAAAAAAAACACACGCACGCATGGATGCACAACATGGAATAAACACATGCAGCTGTGTGTCTCTGCATATCCGTTAAAAAATGTGGGAGTTTGAGAGAGTTCATTTGTGTGTTCGGCTAACGCATTTAGCTCCCAACTCCAGCGGAGTATGGCCTTGTCTTTACGTGTGAAGGAATGACTGAACGGATGGAGGGAGGAGGATAAACGCGAGTGCTTGTTCTCCATTCCCCTGGCGTCTTGTTTGCTTGCTCCGCATGGAGCGCCGGAGCCAAAGGAGAGGTGGTTGCTAGGATACAGGTGAGCGGCTGGCATACAAGGAGGGATGACGGGCCCGTCATTGTGTACGGCAACCTGGAGAGAGTGAGATAGAGGGAGACGAAAGGGAGAGGGGAGGAAGAAGAAGAAGGGGGGGAAAAAAGGAAGGGGTGCGATAGAGTTAGAGCAGAGAGGGCAGAGGGAAGGAAGGGAGATGCGTCGCTGTCAGCAGGTGGCCAGGACGTAAAGGGGAGAGGAAGAGGATGGTAGAGGAGCAGGGCTGAGGCTGATATGTCACAGTTGACACCTCAAGGGACGAGAGAGCGAGATTGAGGGGGGAGACAGGAGAGTGGTCTGTTGTTTTCACTGCCGGGGAAAGAGGAGGAGAGCCGACTGGAGGGGAGTGAGAGACCGAGGGCAGAGGGAGGAGAGATGAAGGAGAGCGTGGCCTCCTGATGTCCTGTCACCTGCAAATATCTGTGGGACGAATGTCTCCTAATTGATCACAGCGAGCAAAGAACAGAGGCAGTGTGACAGAGAGAGAGAGAGAGAGAGAGAGAGAGAGAGAGAGAGCGGAGGATGAGAACAGGGGGGGTGACGACAATATATAAGTCCGAAGCGAGAAGACAGGAGAAGGACAGGAAATGCACGAGGAGAGAGGAAACCGACAGGAGAAGAGCTGCACCGTGGTTAGCAAGGAGATGAGAAGGCCGGAGAGGATGGAGGACGTGTCAGAGTCCAGGTGGACTGTTTTCACACAGACACAGGTGTGCCCTTGACTGCAATGAGCAAACTCGCTCGCGGGGCGCCGGTGTCACCTTCGCGGGGGTGTCTCGTGTAAATGTGTGTGCGCGCGCGCGTGTGATGGCTGAATTTGTCAGGCACAGTGGCACACTCCACATGGTATTGTCACCGCTGATGAATGAGAGCGCACAAACGTGCACACACACACACACAGTGTATTTTTAGTCTTGCTCTCAGCTCTCCTGTCTATTGATTAAACACACACACACACACGGTTGCACGCACACACACACACACACACACTGTCATCGAGTGTGACCTTCATGCCTCTGAGCCGACCACTTTCCATCCATCATTGCTGTCTCGCTGTACCAGACTGATCACAATCGCTTACTGCCCATTCTTCCCGCTTATAAGCGCCTCACTTCAGTGCGTTCATAACGACGCTCCCTTACATAATAACGCGTTAATGATTTTTACTGCTCAGAGATGTAGAGCTCTGCCAAAATACACTGGGTATTAATGTAATCAGAGTTTGCATAAATTTCTCTTTTTTTTTTTAAACAATGTGCACATTTTTGTCATTAATCAGAATACGCTGGCTGCACCGCCAAAGTGATCACCTAGAAGAACTAACTGTGGCATTTCAGGAGAGTGTGTTCACAGATTTGTACTCTGTCTTAAACAAGATTATTTTCTGTCTGAGCGTCATCTACTGCACACCAGACAGGAGCACAGGAACATTTAATAATACGAAAGAAAAGGTTGAATTCTCGTACATTGTCAGCACTGAGTTTATTAGAGATGCCTCGGCCTTTTGTCGGGCACGTGAAACCACGCACCTTTATACTAAAGCCCCAGGCTCTCACAACCAATCAAAAAGGAGAGGCACTATTCAAAACACCTGAGACACTTATCACATCACATTGATTAAATTTATAAAAAACAGGACCAAGCCATTGTACCCCCGAGATTTCACGTCACCATGCCTCCAAATGAAATGTTTCCTGACACACAAAGACACTGATTATCACGTTCTACAATAAATAATGTCTTTCTGCAACATTGACAGCTTAATGAAGTTGATCCCAATTCATTTTGACCTTTCAAAGCAAAGCAGTGCCTCCTCTATGAGTTCAGAGCATCCAACCAAAGAGTAATGTTCCCCTCTTGGAATTGAATAGTTAATTATTCATTATGTCGAAATAAAGGAATCAAGGCACGGAAGTATTGCAATGTTTTTGATGCAGAAACATGATTTGTATTCCTCATCTTTATCTTATTAAGACACTGGTTAGCCACTGTCTCAGGACATGCTTCAAGTAATAGAACATGAAGAGAAAAATAGGGGGGGAAACATGCAATGCATTGCAGATTACGTGTTATTTAGTTTTAACAGATTTTCTCAGATTTGGCCCCATTTTTGGTGAATCAATCTATACAAGCAAGCGAACCCCGTTAACACAGGTTATATTTCTAACACTTGCAAGCCGTTGAGCCAAAGTGTGATGTTCCTTTCTTGGATTGTTTCATTACCGGCTGCGAGAGCAACGCTGGTTTTGTTTTCACCTTGTGAGTCTGTGTGTGTGTACATGGAGGAACTACTACAGAAGAGGTGTGTAATGTCTGTGTGTCTGTGGAATGTGTGGAGATTTTCTCAACGCAATATCGTCACGACCGTGCAAGGCGCAGAAACGTAACTTCGACTTGAAGTTCAAGTCCCAAGATGAGTGCGTCCCAAGCAAGAGCACCGGAGGAAGTGGATACGCCTCTGGCCTGATTTGGTCACAAGACAGTCCTATAGTTTGAATAGTTTTCAGAGGCTTGCGGAGGTGAAACAATTTTTTAATTTCACAGTACAAAAAAGGAAAGTCTTGACAAAAATCAAGTCATTTGTCTTTGAGGCAGACCCCTCCCCCCTCTTCTTTCCCACCTTTTTTAATCATCTTACAACCTGTCAGGTTTATTTTAGCGACCCTGTGGGGAGTCTCAACCCACTGCCTTAGTTACATGCCTCTGGAATTTGAAGACAAAAAGAAAAATCGAGAGAAAAGTGTTGTTTATGTTTTTTTGTAATTGTATTTTCAATGTTTTTAATGGATTTTCTATTTTTTTTTTTACCTTTTTAAAGTGAACTAGTGACCCCTGATCAAAGGTTATATGAGTGGCGTTCCCTTCTTGGATTGCTTCATTTGAATAGTGTATTAAATGCCTGAAGAAGTGAAACTCATTTCATTTTTCGTTGAAAACTAAATCAGAAAAATATCCTTTTTTAGCAGAAATATATTTGATCTATCTTATCAATCATCTCTGGACTCCTCCGCTTTATCTCGCAAAACCCTCGGGGGTTCTGGCCCAAGTTTTTTTTTATCTTGTCTTTTTTAAAAAGAAATAAAACCTGTGAGCCCGTGAGTGTGTGGACTGCTGTGTCGGACCTGCAGGTCTCTCACATTGTGGCTGCCTTCCAAAGCCAGCTCCTTGACCCCAAAGTCCCCTCTCACTCTGCATGTGGCTTCCCGTCTGCCGATCCGAAGTGGAACAGCTAGAGGTCAGGATGTGTCGCCCATGCCAGTGTGGGTGTGCGTCCATATACATTTGGCGTGTGTGTGTGTGTGTGTGTGCTGAGGTGAGGTGAGGCGAGGGCATATGGTGAATGCAGGAACCTGGGCATAAGGATCAGACGGGGAGCGTGTGTCCCTAGCAGCAGGGCCTGTCGCACTGATAAAGGTTAGGATCTTACCACACGCCGCCGGTCCAGGAAGAGGGCAGGGCATGGCCAGGACCGGCACAAGGTGCTATGCCATCTGCACCAGAGGGATAAATGGGTCAGCAGCACGGGCCAGGTGATACAAATCCCAGTGCACGCTTGTTCAGCCAGTACACGACGGAAACATCAATGTTCGTCCTGTGACTTTCTGTCTGTTTACCTGGAGTTTCTCTCCGTGCTGTGGAGGATCTATTCTTTGCTTTGATGTTGTGCAGGAATCCAGAATTCGCAGCCGAGCGTTTGCACCGCGCGCATCATTTCATTAATTTATTTCCTCAATCATTCATTCATTAGTGCGGGTCTTATCTGGGCCCAATCGTTAGTCGAATTAGGCCCATGGTGCTTCACTGGTCCTGTGTTGGAAGCAGGAGATGGATGGAGGCAGAGCGGGAGGAAGCAGTGTCTGTCCTCTCTTCTCCTCTCCCCCCTCTCTTATTTTCTTTCAGCCTCCCCCGTCTCTTGGCCTCCCGAGCGGACTCTTCCCCCGTCTCTCTCCCTCGCTCATTCTCTCTCCCTCTCTGATCTGCGATAAGATAGCATAGTTCCTCATATCCTGTTTCTAATACAGATCGATGAGAGGGAGAGGACCGAGGTAGGAAGGGATGAGACGAGGGAGAGTGGGTTGATGAGGAGAAGAGAAGGCGCAGGGAGGGGTGGGGCGGTGGAGGGGGGTTAGGGTAGAGATATCTGAAGAGGAAATGAGGATTCAGAAAGGAGGACATCACTCAGATTCACATCTCTTTTCATTTAGCCCCATCACACACACACACACACACACACACTCACGCACACACACGCACGTGCACGCACGCAGCTACATCTGCGTCGGGCTGTCTCAATATCTCAGTGCCAATAAGGAAGCCATTTCTGCTGCGTGATTGAGTGAGTTGCCGTTTTTTTCTCCGCCAGACGCTGTTTTGCAGGTGGGAGCTGCGAGAAAAACTCACATAACCTTTTGTATTGCAGTCAATTACAGTTCAGTTGCATCAGCTGGGTGAGGAGGTCCCGCCGGGGGTTGGTGTGTGTGTGTGTGTGTGTGTGTGTGTGTGTGTGTGTGTGTGTGTGCATGCACTTGTTGTTAATACCGTGCGATTTTAAGCATGCATCCGCATATACACACACACCTACACACACACACACACACACACACACACCTACACACACACACAGGAGCAGACAAATTGTCTCTCTCAGTGTCTATGACCCCCCGAGGGCAGCAGCCAACTGCCGCCCCCATCCCTCTGTCTGAGACTCTAAATGATCTCAGCGAGCAGCGCCTTAAAAAAAACGTATCTGAGAGACAAGCCCGCTTTATTTATAGACTACATAAGTGGATATTGTGTGGTAAATTCAAAGAAAACATCCCAAATGGCTTGAATATTGAGCAGCCGAGGCAACGTGCAGCTTTTTATTTTTGTTGTGCCTCAGTCTCGCTCCCTCCGTGTTTGCACCCCACCCCATTTGCCGCAGAGATGGCGGGGAGGAGAAAGGTGCGAGCGATACAAAAAAATACGCAAGGTGCGTCGTCTCAGGTGGATGCAGATGTGTTTGTTCTGGACAGCCGAATGTCTCGCTAAATGAGGGCCTCGGAGATGGGGGAGATGGGGAGGCTTCCTAAACCAATTAGCAGCCGGGCCGAGGATGGGCGGGGCTGGTCTCAGCCACAATTACCGCCCTAATTGAGGTCAGAGTTGTTAATTTAGTGGCGAATTAGAACAGTTAATATGCATTTACCAGGACGGCCAAGGGAGATGGCAAAAGAAAAGTGTGTGTGTGTGTGTGTGTGTGTGTGTGTGTGTGTGTGTGTGTGTGTGTGTGTGTGTGTGTGTGTGTGTGTGGTGTGTGTGTCATCACGCTCTGTGTAATCTTGGTCGCACTGCGAGCGATTACATACGAAAGCATGCAAGGGGCCATTCTCCTGCCTTTGGTGCAATTAGGAGCAGTGCAATTCGGGGCAAAGGGAGCCAAAGGGAGACGGCGCCTTCTAAATACGCCATTATATGATGGAGGCGGAGGCAGAGGAGGGCGAGAACACAGAGGAGGAGCGAGAGAGTTTGAACAGTTGGAGCGTGTTCCAGAGAACAGAATGATGGTGATACAATATCTTCCAGTCTGGGGACACTCAGAGCACAGTCTGCCCACAAAGTCACCTTTCTCTCTTTCTCTCGCTCTCGCTCTCTCTCCTCTCATGCAGAAATCCATTTTGCACCCTTTAACTCTGAGACGTATACATATTTCCCAAAAACACTCGCAGCCCACGTGAGCATTGTATTTCTGTCTGATTGCCTGCGTTGAGAACCACTTACCGTCAGAGGATGAATCACCGCCATCTTTTCTCACCCAGCCAGTCAACGCGACGCAGGGCCACTCATCCGTCCATAGGGGCCCTTGTTCATCTCATCCTATCTTGTCTGCAGCCTCATCATCATCATCATCATCATCATCACGGAGCCTGTTTCCCTGCTTTTTTCTTCTTCTTTCTTTTCATCATCCTCAGGGGATCTTATATGTTCTTTAATATTCTCTCAGATCCTCTCTGTCCTCCAGTATTCTCTCTGTTCCTCTCCTGCTCTCCTCCTCCCTTGCCGAGGTTTGGCGCGACTTCTTCGCGACCCCCCCTGACCCCCGGTCCTCGTCCCTCTGTCCATCACTCCGTCCATATTTCTCCTCGTTTCATCACAGGATCACGTGTGCTGCTGCCGCTGTTTCAGATGCTGTCGTTTGCAGATGATACTGGCAAGCACTTTGCCTCTCTGAATTATGCATCGAGATTACATAAAAAATAAGAAGAAAAAAAAGCTCTCGAAGCAACAGATCTATTTTTAATCCAACTCGTTTGCTTGTTAAACCTGTTTCTCTGTGATCTTTCCATGTGTGTACATGCGTGTGTGTGTGTGTGTGTGTGTGTGTGTGTGTGTGTGTGTGTGTGTGTGTGTGTGTGAGAGAAGAGGGAGATTAAAAAGGAACGCAGCCCCAGTCAGACTATCTCTCTTGTTCTCCTCGTATCTGTCAGTCGAATTCAATGCAGATTGTCTTCATTGGCATGGCATTTAATAAAGCCTTCCAATGCTGCTTGAAAACAGTAATTACGACAATTACGATCCGAAAAGAAAACGCTTAAAATCATGGCAACACAATGTTAAATACATAAATTTTTCATTTTGGCTAAAATTACACCCTAACAAAGTCAGAAGTGTTGTAAGAATGCGGGATGGTGGTCGTAAGGAAAATGATAACACGTGTGTCTCTCTTTGTCTCCGTCTCTCTCTCTCTCGCTCGCTCTCTGTCTCTCCTGCTCTTTGTGTTGCTGCAAAAGAAACCTGTTGACAAAGCGTTGGCTTCTGTGCTCTTGTCGCCAAGGAGTAAGAGTGCCATCTATTGTCAACTTCTCGCAACCGCCCACAGACAGAAAAAGAAAAACCTCATTTTGGAAAACCATACGTGTGCACTGGCCCCCTCAAACGCACACAATGAGCAGACGTACACAGCTAACTAAAGGGCTGCCCGATGTGTTCTTGGGCATGACCTAGATGGAGAGCACCGTCACAAAAGACTCACTATGCGCTTACTGTCTCCTGCCGATTCAATTGGTAATCTTTCCATCGACTGCTTCCCCGCGATAGCATCTTTGCGCGTGGGTGCGCCTGAATGTGTGCGCGGATGCATGTCTGCGTTATCTAGGAGGAAGGACAGGCAAAGATAAGACGAGAAGAAGAAGGGGGGGGGGGGGGGGGGAGGGAAGGGTGAATTAAAAGGAAAAGAGGGAGAGGAATGAAGGTCAGCGTGATGAGAGAGGAGAGGGCGAGAGGTGTAGAGGAGAGAGACGGGGGGCGGGAAGGAAGGAAGGAAGGAAGGAAGGAAGGAAGGACACAGTAGTTCCTCTCATTCTCGCTCCGTCTCTCTTGCTCTCTACACCCGCACCCCCCCAAAAAAAAAAAAGAGCTGACAGTGGAGGCCGGGCGGCAGTCGAGGTGTCAGCGCTTTCCTTTGACCAGGAGCGAGGGAGGGGAGGACGAGCGAAAGATACATAAAAAGGGTAGAAACAAAGAAACAGATAGAGAGGGGAGCGGGAGGGAGGAGAGACGGGACATGGAGGGGTGGGTGTGAGAATGAGTCTGCCCCGGCAGCAATTCCTAAAGCCGCGTCTCTCCTTTTCTTGCAACTTCTTTTTCCACTCATCCCTGTGTGTGCAGAAACTGGGCAAGTGGAGATAGAATTTGAGAGCAGGGAAATTGATTCCGAGGTGTTATAGGGCTCATGTGGCGGGGATAAGGCCGACGCAATAACACCTCCATAATGCATCGTACACGATCACGCATCCACGCCGCGTGCCTCCCCGAAGCTCACATCCCAGTGTTCATGTATATATACAACACAGCAGGCGCATTGTGCCTCTCCTATAACATATTGTGCATTTTCAATCATGGGCGAAAGGGCGCACATAACGTGTTCTGTCATTGCGACGAACGCGGGGCGCTTGTAGTTTATTTTGACTCAAAGGCACGCCGAGTCCCCGAGCGCTGTAAATACCCACCAGCGTGCCGAACGGGGTATTAATCCACAGCTGTAAATATAGTCCCCCAGCAAAACGCAGAGCATCCACAGCGGGCAACGCTTTGGCAGCGAGCTAAGGAGGGATGAGAGCAAAGAGCTGACAAAGTGAAGAGCGAACACACCGGAGCAGTCACATCCCACCAGCCAGCACGCAGTAACACAAACAGAGGACAAAAGAAGAGGAGAAGAGAAAAGGGGAGAGTCATACAGCGATCTCTTCAGAGAGCAATCTGTCACTCGCTCCCTGCGAGGCGGTGTAAAGGCCTCCGGATAAAAGCCGGAGATGCTGTCAGGTTGAAAGAAGATTGTGAGAGGTTGAGGGGAGAAGAAAAATTAAAAAAAGGATCCTTATGGTTTTTAATTGTCTTGTTTTGTAAGACTTGCCTCGGTTTCCGTGCTGTCGGTTACGTGCCACGTTGTTGGCAGTGCTTTTTGATTGCTATGCATTAACACGAGTGGGGAAGCAGCGCTGCTATAAAAGGCACCCGTTGTCGTGTTCATGACAGATCAGACTCGGAGGTTTGGCCTCCTGTATTTCTTTGTCTTGATGAGCTTTCAAGTGTGGCTTTTTATGATAAAACATAAATCACATCAGTATATCACTGTCATATGTCCTCACACTCCCTCCTCTTCTCTCTCTCTCTCTCTCTCTCTCTCTCCATCCCTTGGTGTACAGCGATCAACTTGCTGGGTCTGACATGGCAGCTCAAGGCCTCCGACGGCCCGGTGTTAAACAACGGACTGGGAGCTGGCTTGCCTGTCAACAGCGATGTGGCCACGCTGCCCTCTGGAGGCAGAGGTACGAACTACAGCACACACCCACACACACCACATCCCCCCCGCCCCCATCCACACGCAAGAGTCCACACACTGCATGTAGAGCTCGGGCGGCAACACATTGCAGCCCGCCACCGAAAAGGATGAGGCTGGTGATATTCACATTGTCAGCAAATCCCTTGAGAAGACCAAAACCAACAGTGTATTAACCTACTTACAAGCATCGTCTGTGTGTTGAAAACCCGATGTTTCCCTCTGTGTCACAGAGCGCCATTGTTGTCCAAAAAACGGATAAAAACACATCAGCGAGCCACGCTGTTGCGTCGGGTAATACGTTCTTTCATAACGATGGTATTTTGACTAAGTACCACGAGCAGAATCCCGGTGCTGTAATTACTCATTATCTTGCCAAATGTGTATTAATCCACAGCCGAAAATAGTCCCCAACAAATGCTCTACTTACTGCTAAAATACAATAGAATACAATTTAACCCATTTTCTTCATGTTTTCAGTGGAAACAAATTGGCTTGGGGCTGAGTGCAACAGGGTAGGGAAGTCAAGAAGTATTTGAAGGACAGACTAGCACTTTGTCGGATTTGTTGAAAACAGGAACGCCCGTCTTATCCTTTAAGGCTTTTTAAATGCTGCGTCTGCCGTGCGTCACATACTAAAACCCGATAGATTTTTTTTCTCCTTCCCAAGCACCCAAACAGGCTCACACCAACTAAAATATTTTCATAATTCATGACACAGTACGAGCTGTGCTATCAGTGTGTGCTGTTTAACCACTCCGCTGAGTTGTCTCGAGCTTGTTGTATCATCTCAGACAGAAGTCCCCCCACCACACCCACCCTCCTGCCTTCTCTCTTTTAAGGCCCCCATGCGGTTCTCTATCTATTCTTCCTTCACTCGCTCGATCTGGCTCTGTAACACACACACACACACACACACACAGCGTGTACTATAGGTACGTGTGGACTGCTGCTCCGCGTCTGTATTCTGTATTAATGAGAGGACTGTTGTGTTGTGTTCCCCAGCCGTCTAGGCCAGATGCTGCTGTTGTTCTTCTCATTGTTACTTTTATTTCTTTGCTATTCTGTACACACACACACACACACACACACACAAAAACACACACACACACGCACACTCACTCTCAGTGTTTTTGTGTCTGGGCCCCAACACTCTGCTGTTAGATGACTGACCTGATTGCAGGATGCTGTCTGCGCGTCTTCTTGGAAAGCTCTGCCCTGCTCTTCTGTCAGCCCGGAAAAGTCCACAGTCTCAAAGGAATCATTTTGCGACCCACCGGTCGAACGTAACAACACTTATTTTAACGCAAACTCCCGGGCGCATTGTTTGCAGAACTAATGGTGCTCGTCGTCTCCTATTCGATGGCCATGAATTTTTATGGCGGCTCATTTCCGGCAAACAGTGATGATTAACTATTGACTCTGACAATCGATGCCCGTAATCACAGATTATGCAGTTTCTTTTCCCCTCGCTCCAGGGCCGTGGGCGGGCCGGAACAGCAGCATCGACACGGGCAACACCGAGGTCGGGAGGCGGGTGACCCAAGAAGTGCCTCCAGGAGTGTTCTGGAGGTCTCTGCTCCACCTCGGACAACCCCAGTTCCTCAAGTTCAACATCTCGCTCGGCAAGGACGCCCTGTTCGGAGTGTACATCCGCAAGGGCCTGCCTCCTTCACACGCACAGGTGAAATAAATCTGGCTCCGAGTTCTAGATTGTACCGCTTTTACACCTTTAGGGTGATAGGCTAATCACACAATTATAATTCCATTCATTAGGACCACATTATCTTCATATTGATCAGCTGAAATGGAGAATGGATTAAGAAAAACTTGCTAGTGTCACGGGACGACTTAAAATTAATATGTGATTCATTATAATGGTTGTTTGAAAAAGCTAATTTAGTCTTAAGAGTTACACTTAATTAAATTTCACAGCAATGTAACTTTTAGTGCCTCTTATTAATTAGAGACTACAGTTAACAGAAGATTTGATTTGTAGAATGGGATAATTGCATCTGGATAAGCGTTTTCGCTGCCTGGCTTGACTTAAGCTGGGAAAGACCATGAAGTTGAGGTCACTGTGCAGCAGAGAAAAACACTTTCTGTGGAATGACAGCCCTCACAGATGTCTCTGTGGCATTCATAGTGCTTCCTTAGCATTTTCCAGCCACCCTTACTTCCCCCATCTTTTAATCTTCCTGCATACACAACTATTGGTCCTTTTTTGAAAGTCGAAAGAAAGTGCCACCGCAGCACTTCGTAGTTGAACCATAGATTTCAGACTCGCATTCACACCTCCGTTCAACCCCACACTTCTTTTTTTGTCTCTCCCGCAGTATGACTATATGGAGCGCCTGGACGGGAAGGAGAAGTGGAGCGTGGTCGAGTCTCCGCGGGAGAGGAGGAGCATCCAAACCGTGATCCTCAACGAGGCGGTGTTTGTCCAGTACCTGGACGCCGGTGCCTGGCACCTGGCTTTCTACAACGACGGCCGGGAGAGAGAGGCGGTCTCCTTCAGCACAAACGTCATGGGTGAGACGGAGTCCGCGTTCGTAGTTGTGGCTGGAGGGAGGGAGGGAGGAAAGGAGGGAGGGGAGGTCAAATGATATTAAGAACCGGCATTCAGGAGACGAGGCTATTCATCACCGGTGACACTGATTCAAAAGAGCCCTCCGCCGATTTAGCATTGCACTCCTCCAGAATAACATTGTCGGACTCACAATGGACAGTTTTTTTTTTTTACAATAAGAATCGATGCAGTTTGGCCATATATTAAGGTGTGTCATGCTTGTAGAGACTAATGCAGCCTCGAGCAAAGACGAGGAGGTCAGGTGAGCTTGATTCTTTCAAACTCCACACCCCCCAGATTGTTCTCGACTTTCAAACTTCAGCCTCAAACTTCAGCCTCTAACTTCAGCGCCAACGGATGCTGCTGACTCAAGTGACACCACTTGATTTCACATATGCAGCCGTACTCTCAAAGACCTGCCAACATTTGATGTGTAAAATGGCTGGGACATGGAAGCGGTTCAGTCAGATTTTCTCAAAGACTTTACACATTCGCAGGGTGCAAAAACACTCACCAGTGTGCACAACGTTGCCGCTAGCAACACACCCATAGCAACATTGTCAAGTAGGCAGGACCGCTTAGTGAGTTTAAAAGATGTGTTTTTGCCAAAAGACGTAGTGGGATACATTGACAGTGCGCATTCAAAAACAAAACACAACTTATTACACCAGAGAGCGTAGAATCGCTTGGTGTCTGTGCATGTGTGAAAAGGATGAAGATGGATCCCAAATAAAACTGTAAATCGGACGTTTTTAGGGCCTGAAACAGCGGCCCAAATGATTTCAATTGTGTTGGAGGCATGAGTGTGAGAACAAGGGGGATGGATAAAAAGAGTCAAGCCGAGTGAAAGAATCCTTCACTGTCAATATGTGGCGGGAGTGCTTTCAGCAGTAGGAGTGGTAGAGAGAGGCAGAGGCGGCGAGGGCAGAATTAGAGCGAAGAGTGAGAGGGGGAGCTGGAGGAGACATAATGGTCGGGGCAAAACCAGTATGGAGTGAAGTGGAGTGAAGGATGGGAGAAGGAGAAGCTGAAGAGGGGAATGAAAGGGAGGCTGGCATTAGGGTAAGAGGGAGGCATGGGGCTTAGATCCGTAAGAGGGAGGGGGGAGTGTTAGAGAGAAAAAGAGGGAGGAAGTGTTAGAGAGGAAGATAGGCTGAGTCATGCTTTGTGTAAGAAAAGTGAAAGCTGAGCATGAGCGAAGGAGGAAGGGACGGATAAGAGTCCAAAATTGCCTCCTGTTTCTTCCCACCAAACTTGTTTTGGTCTTTGGTATGTGGGTTAAGAGGCACGGAAAGGTGGATGAGGCACTGAAGTCATGTGTGAACACAGCCAAGAAAAACACACACACAAACACACCAGCAAAAAAATCTGCGGAGTTGCACCAAACAACCACACCTGGATGAAGTATTAATGACCTTAGTGGGGGCAGGAGTGAGCAGCAAACAATGAAAACGAGGGCGAAGATGCCAGAGTATAGTGAAGAGGAAGGGGTGAACGAGCAGGAGAAGGGGTCGGAGCGGGGAAGCGGGGCGACACTCTTATTTTCTGATATAGTGAGCAGAGAAATGATGATGGGTAACGGCGCCTTGCAGAATGTCTGATTCGAAATGCATTCTCCCAACACTGTGAAAAATGCAATGAAAAAGGAGTGCAAGGGATCTTTGAGGAAGGCGCTTGCTTTTGATGGTGTGTGTGTTTTGTGTGTGACTGTGTGCGTGTGTGTGTGTGTGTGACTCCGAGCGCCTTGACTCCATTTGTAGCATCTTTAGAATGAATGGTGCCAATGATTTAATCGAATGCTTTGATGCCTGCCATCCAACTCTCTCACCCTTCCCCTCTTCCCCTCCCTCTCTCTCCACCCCTCTTCCTCTGTCTCACTTTGTCTTTTTCACAGATTCAGTGCAAGAGTGCCCGCGCAATTGCCATGGTAACGGAGAGTGCAATTCTGGTGTGTGCCACTGCTTCCCAGGATTCCACGGCATGGACTGCTCCAAAGGTATTAGCCGCTTGCAAATGTCTTTTTTTTTCCGTGTTTCCATCGCGGCAGAAATAAAAAAAAAAAAAAAAAAAGTTCTACCATTTCCGGAGCGGGCGCATTTCGGGCCCTGTGCGGCAAGCGGAGTGGATTAGGAGCAGTGAAGGTGGCGCATGGCCCGAGGTGGCGCCGAGACAAGATGACTGATGATGAATGGCAGCTCCCCCGGCTGACGTCTCCCTGGCTCCGTGCTCACCTGGGACAGACAGCTTTGATGAATAGTTTAGTTACCTCTGCCTGTAATTACTCTTCATGTCATCGCCACTCTCCAGCCATTTAACCACTCTATTCGCCCTCCTGCGCGGTGACGCGTCAGTTGGGGTTAGGCAGGTGTGGGTGGCTTCCTCACTGCTTTGAGAATCCCTAAAAAGCCTCCTAATTGGTTAAATCTCTCCAACCCCTAACCCCCCTGCTCTTCTCCGGTCCTCCAGCGGCGTGCCCCGTGCTGTGCAGCGGCAACGGCCAGTACGACAAGGGCTCCTGCGTGTGCTACAGCGGCTGGAAGGGGCCCGAGTGTGACGTCCCCGTCACGCAGTGCATCGCCCCGCTCTGCAGCGGCCACGGCACCTGCACCGACGGCAACTGCGTGTGCTCCATCGGCTACAAAGGGCCGAGCTGTGCGATGGGTGAGTGGAGGCGGAGTTGGTGGTTTCCGACGAGTCAGAGCGATTGTCTGGAAAGGAAACACGAATGTTTGGGAAGGAAACATGAATGTTTGGAAAGGAAACATGAATGTTAGGAAAGGAAACATGAATGTTTGCACTGAAACAAACGCACCTCACACGCCCACAGACTCCTTCATACTCCAGTATCTTAATCTGAGTTCTCTCCATATATATATATATATATATATATATATATATATATATATATATGGAGAGAGAGAGATATAGATATACAGATGAAGTTTGATACCGAAGCTAAACACATGAGAGATGTTATTAAGGGATGAGAATAGCTTCTATTGATCCTTGTTAAGAAGGATCAGGCCGCCACCTTCTCGGTCTTCAGAAAAATAGAAGAAAGAGAGAGGGATAAGAGCTTGAGGGGGAGTCAGGGTGGCGGTGAGAGGTGAATATGTATGAAGACAAGTGAGAACTGGAGAAGGAGAGAGAGAAGAGAGCGCAGGGTGAAGATGAGGAGAGGGGAAGAAAGACAAAGGGAAGAAAGCAGTGGAGCGACAGATAGAAGGAAAGACACAGGGCCGGAGAACAAGGTCAGCATTTTCTCCTGCTCTTCTCTTTTTTTTTCTCTCCATCTCCCTCCTATCTAATTTTTTTTCCACCCCTCTCCTCTGGTCTCAAATCAGATATTCATCACAGCAGAGTCCCTCAAACAATTTACCTGGAGTGCCAGCGACATGAAAATCGATAACTGCGATCCGGCGTTTCTGCCGGGCAGACAGAAACCGAGCGCCGAGGTTTTATGCTTTTATGCCTGAGCGTGTGCACAGGGGTGCGAAGGGGTCAATCACGCCTGGGGGGGGGTGGGAGGGAGGGGTAAGGGTGTCAGACATAGAGGACGAGGAGAGAGAGGGAGAGATAGAGAGGAAGTGGGAGCGACTGGAGAGGGGTGGGTGGGCTCTTGGCCGGGAGGAGGTAATTTGTCAAATTGGTTTTCACTCACTGCTCGGACTCAGAGCTGCCTGTCAACCTGGCAGACTGACAGTGTCAGATTCTCCCCTTTGTATTAGCGCATACACACCAATGCATGAGCGGGTGTGCCCCCGTCGAATAATGTGTCAGCGAGACTCACTGCTCTTTCCAGAGTGGAGCACGTTGGCTGCTGTGCCCAATGCAATTATAGACCGGGCCATTCATTATCGTGAGCTTTAATTGCCTTAGTAATACGTCTGGTAATATTTTCCTTTGTTTCATCGTCGTTTTGTGTACACAAAGAGAGAAAATATGTCCTTTGTGGCGCCTCTTTCTCCTATTTAATTTGTGTCTCACATCAGCTCTGATGTGACGTTGTTTTTGTTCATTTCTTTTTCTTTTTTCCACTACCTGTTTTATTTTTCACATGGCTGTATCTCTGGCTTTTAATGCAGTGGATTGCTTGGATCCGACATGTTCCAACAATGGCATCTGTGTGAACGGGGAGTGCCACTGTAAGCCAGGCTGGGGAGGGCTCCACTGCGAGCTGCCCAGAGCCCAGTGCCCGGACCAGTGCCACGGCCACGGGGCCTTCATACCAGACACCGGGCTGTGCAGCTGTGACCCCAACTGGATGGGACCCGACTGCTCTATGGGTACGTACGACCGCGGAGCCCGTTCGGCTGCAGTGGAGCAGAGCAAAGAAGGAGTTTGGGACGTCACAGTTCGGGAGGAAAGGGGCTTCTGACTACCCATTGTTCCCACATATTGTGTGGTCCCCCAAGGACACGGCGCTAATTAGTTTAGCATTTTATTTAACACTGTTTTGGTTTCCAAGCTGCTTCAAAATTACAACTTGCTCAGAAATAGGAAACACCAACTGTTGTATTGTCTCAGCCAAATTGGAGGAAACAGGAACAAAAAAATGTGACAAGTTTTACTGTCAAAGCTATATAAAATCATCTCCCTCGATAGGCCGTCAGTGACAGTGCGGTTATGACAGCTTTTTACGATTATCAGGGTAGTGCTCAAAATTCGAAATGGGCACTGCAAGACACTTTTATTTGTACAGCGCATTTCATTACAATGGGCTTTACATAAAAGTAGCAACATGCAACATGTATAAAGAATTTGAATGAATAAAATGTAAGAAAAAGCAGCTACAGCAACAAAAGGGAAGACTGAAGGAAGATGAAGAAGAACCACCCACAAACAGCCCCGGCAAGCACATAACAAACCCCCGCACACTGCCCACACACACACACACACACACACACAGCAACTATTCATAAGCCTAAGACAACAACAAAAAACTTTTAATTGTACTTTTGAACATCACAGCTGTGACAAATCTCAGGTCCTCATGAAGGCCAATGAGGACAATAAGAAGAAGAAGACGGAGGCGCCTGCAGTCACTTCCTGTGCACGAGGCTCATTCTTCCCAGCTGCACCCCTGGATGAAGTAGAACAACACAATTAATATTGCTTGGAAAAGTAGCTGAGCTCATGTTGAGACGCCTTTTAGAATACAAAACAAAATTTCAACAAAATAAAGCTGTTAAGCCACCTCAGAGTCTACGGTCTGTGGTAAGAGGGACGGCCACCTCCGCCAGGCTCTGTGAAGGCTTCCCCATCACAGGATCGCAAAAGCGAGCTCCAGCATTTCTTTTTCTTTTTGTGAGACAAGCGATGCTTAACTTTAATAAAGACAACATTGTTCCACACTGCAGGATCCCTCGGCAAGTGTGTATCAAAACATCTGTACATATTGCATTCCCACACACCGCATGGGGTCCCGAGAGCGCGAGCGGGATTGTCACATTTCACCACATGCGCCATCGCTGCCTGCAACATGCGAGCCTCCCAAACAGCGACTGCGATGGAAGCGGAGGAAATAAACCCTGTCTTCACAAACCCGTTGTCGCTTATTTTAAATGGAGGCGTACAGTGGATAAATGTATTCAGTGTAATGCAGGTTTGATTGTTTTTGATTGTTTTTTCCGCTTCGAGCACTTAACGTTTTTGCACTTGGGTAATTTGACATTGTTACTCACCGTCACAGGGGATGAAGTCAAACAGCAAAGATTCAAAACTGGGGTTTAAAAGTGAAAGTGTGTACACGTCCTAGTGATGGACGGATTACTGAACAGGCACACCCTTGTCTTCATTTCCAAAATGTCACTCAAAGAGACACGTACAGACCACAAAGAGATGCAAAATGACCAAAAAGAATCATAAAATGAATGCATAGAGACACAAAAAGAGCACATAGAGACAATAAACGGCCTAATAAGACAAACATGTTCTCAAAGAGACACAAAAAGACTATAAAGAGATGCTAAATTACCAAATAAGACACAAATTACCTCAAACAGACACAAAAAGACTATAAAGAGACAGAAAAGCGCTACAAAGACATAAAGCAACTACAAAGAGACACAAAATGACCACAAAGAGAAACAAAAGCACAAAAATATGCATGTCTACAACAAAGACACACACAACACCAACCAAAATGCAAAAGTGTCACACAGTCTGTGTGTCTTGGTCCTCTGTAGGAGAGGTGGTGGGGTCTTTTGCATGTCTGCACCCAGGGGCCTGTTGTCTCATGGTCAAAGTTATTGCTTTTAAATATTTCATTTCAACATGAAAATATATCTGTTGAAACAACAGATGTATGTAACCCAGACATAACACCCAGACATCCTTTGTTCCTTTAGTCACCAAAGCAGTGCACAAATGCAAACCTACAAACAGCATCAACTTTTGAGTCCTGACATGATGTGTGCGTGACCCAGATCTTTCTCCGTTCCTTTCAGAGGTGTGCTCAGTCGACTGTGGGACCCATGGAGTGTGTATGGGCGGAGCCTGTCGCTGCGAGGAGGGCTGGATCGGCTCAGGCTGCGATCAGCGGGTGTGCAACCCGCTCTGCATCAAACACGGCACCTGCAAGGACGGCAAGTGCCAGTGTCACCAGGGCTGGAACGGAGAGCACTGCACCATCGGTAAGCGCCTCCTTGCATTCCTGTGTGTGCGCTTGGGTGTCTGCGTGTCAACACGTGGGTGGGCACAAAACCACACAAAAAAACACCCAGTCAGACAGCTCCTTTCCTCTGTGTTAAAGGAATGTGCAATTGCGAAGTGGAGGCAAAAGAGAGACTTTGGGGAATTTGAAGTGGGTGAGGGAGGTGATGTAGGAAGTGGGCGAACAGAGAGGAGAGGAGTGGAGGTGGGATCACAAAAGAGCACGATTTAGACGCTTTTGGGTTGCCTCTCAACTGCGGGAGTGTCACTTACTTTGGCCTTTGAAACACCAAAGTTATGTGATGAAAGGTAAAACTCTTCACTTCACCGGGATTTAAAAAAATATCTCTTTCACGATGTTTGTCTGTGTGCGTGGGTACGCGTGTGTGTGTGTGTGTGTGTTTGTGTGCGTGTGTGTGTGAATACACACAGTTGTGCCAGTGTGCGTGCTGAATGTGCCTTTATATGCCAGTCAATCACTGTCTCATATGACATCACTGTCACTTTGGATGGATGAGTGCCAGATTTCTGTGATTCACCCAGAGTGCTTTGAGACACAAAGTCTCATTTCCCTGTCACCACAAGCACTGTGATTGCAATCTGATACACACACACACAAACAAAGCAACACACCTGTGCACGTACCCCCACACACACACATATACAGTATGTATATATATATACACACACACACACAGGCAGGGGAATAACAGTTTGTGATCTCCCCATTTCCCCCATCAGAAAGTAGGGCAGCTTTGACTGCAGCATCAGCCCTAGATGAAAGAGTTGTCAGGCTTCAGCTTGGCGCAAAGCACACTTCACTAGCACCAGACACTGTCGGTGTTAGCTTATCTCAGCTTGCCTGTTGTTCATTTCAGCTCTGCATGATGTTGCTTGCATTCATAAAGAAAAGAAAAAATACTCTCCCCATCTCTTACCTTTTGCACGTTTTCTCCCACTGCAGACCATGGGAGCATGGTTGACAAAGCAGGTACCGTATCTGACTCTGGTGTTTTTTGTTTCTTAGCCTGTGGTGGTAGAAGCTAGCTGCTGCATTGTGTGGGTTTCGACCTGGCTTGGCTCTGTAGACTCTGTGGTGCTATCTGTCCGTAGATCGGAGTGCCGGCCTCGATGACGACTCCCTGCACGCGGCGCACTCCCATTTCTAAGCGGTGCGCGGCGTGCAGGGGCTCGCTGTCATTGAGCCTCGATGTGCCGCGGGCTCTACGGCTGTACCGTAGAGCCCAGTGTGGGATCAGAAGTGTCGAGGGGCTGTGCTGTGAACGTGTGGATGTGCATGCGTGTGAGCGTGTTCCTCTCCATGTTCCCCAACGTGGAAACACACCAACACACAACTCCGCTCAGCTATTCTAGTCGCGCGTTGCGTAAAACACACAGTCGCTTCACACGAGGAGGAAATGATGAGAGCCGTAAAGAACTTTTGAGGTAATTGGTGAATTTCATAGGCCACTGGTGCGAGGCCTTAATGTGGTGCCGAAAAAAAATACAGAACTGTTGAGTGTGTGCGTGTTTACATTTGTGGCGACAGTCGCGGCCATGGAAGAGCGTCTAATGCATTTTATTTTGTGTGTGTGTGTGTGTGTGTGTGTGTGTGTGTGTGTGTGTGTGAGTGACTCAGCGAGCGTACAGTATTAATTGCAGGTTTTTTATCTTTTCATCAAACCCATCCTCTCCAACTTAAGCCTAGAAAGGAAAGGAGAAAAAAAAAGAGAAAAACCCAAACAGTTTAGTCAGATCACAAAAAGATAAACAGAAGCGTGGCTAAGGTTAAAACACTGACGCGAACAGAGAAGGGCTAGGTCTAGGGTGAGTTGTCTCACACGCACTTGCAAGAATGCTTAATAGATAGCCCCGCAGCTGAACCTCCGTCGGGTTACACGGAGCGGCACAGATTGCCTGACAGTACAGGTCCCCGGAGCACCGTTGAGAGTGTCCTCTCACCCTCTGCGCTTAATGGAATAGCCCTCATTGTTTTATGAAGAACCAGCGCAGAGAAAAAGGTAAATCGCGAGGTTAAGGAGGGAGCAAGACAGCGAGAGGGAGCGTAAAGGAGAACAGATGGAGCCGAAGGGAAGCAGGTCGGAGAACACGCGGGGCAGAGTAATCAATATAATTTCCAAGATGGCTCATTGAGAATAGGAGGAGGAGCAGATGAGTGGAGGTTTATCCATGGAAGCGCAGCATTATCCGGTCCATCTATAGAGCAGCGGTCTCGGATTTATGGCTGTGACCTTTACTGTGTGACCTTTAGAAGAGACGGAGCTGGAAACATGGGGAATGGGGAGAACGGGGGAACTTTTTAGCACAAAGTCTTCTTTTATGCTCTAAGTTCTCATTCTTTCTCTATCTCTGTTCGTCTCTCTCTCTCTCTCTCTCTCTCTCTCTCTTCTTTCCAGTTTCTTTCTATATTCAGTCACACACACACACACGCACGCGTGCAAAAGTGTGTGCTGACCCATAACCCAAGGCAATTTCTTCTCCTTTTTAAGGGGATTTCATCAGAGTCCAACTACATTAGTGGGGAGGGTGGACTTAATAGTTTCTGAAATCCCACTTCATTCTAGTTAGTATGAGAGGGGTATCGACTGGGCCCTGGCATTAAAGAGAGAGGAGTCTCGTGTCGGTCTGCCCAGGCAAGCCGATCAATGCCCGCTATGGATTGTCCTGTCCGGGTGCTTCATAAGTATTTGGCTGCTTTAAATGGCAACTCCATTTAACAGGCAATCACTGCTAACTGCCTTTGTTCCCCGAGCTCAATACTCTGGGACAATCTATTCCAGCTTGACTGTTAATACAGCATCATGAGCAGTCCCCTGATGCAGAAAATGGTCATAATTAAAGATAAAAACCTTTGATTTTATTCCTCTTGTTGAGCTGAAAAACGTGGTTAAGCTTTTCCGCTTAACCCCCCCTTCACCTCTTCTTAGGAGTTCAGACAAGATGGCGCCCTGCCTTTCCCAAAGTCCTCTGTTGACTTTCCCTCATCGCCTGGTGGTTGAGACATATGATAAAAAGCCAATCGGGATGAAATGCCTGTTAATTTAGCTGCTGCCAGAGTTTAGATTGCGCTATTTGTATTCATAATGCACGGCTTTATTGATGCGGCGATTTGTTAGAGGGCAAAATCCTACAGTGCAACTTGAGTGAAAATATGTTCATTAATCTATTGAGCGGGACTCAATGAAAATCGTTTCATATTTATAATCTCTTACTGGGTTGTTTTGTCCTTCCTCACTCAGTGTCGGCACTCACTACTACTGAGTGGGAAATGTCAGGTAATATCTCTAGGGTGTGTGTGTGTGTGTGTGTGTGGATATGAGTAAGTGCCTTCGCGTGCATGCACATATTGTTTTATCAGTCAACCCTGTCTTTGCCTCCATATCCCGTGGGTAGACTTAAGAGTGTCGCATCCTGCTCCCTCATTTATTGAAGAGGAAATCACTGTGACAAGTTTGTTTGAGGCTCTTTGTGCTGCCGGAGAAAACATTGTCATTGTGTGTCATCATGCCTTTTTTTTTTTTTGTCTCCCCTCTCTCCCTGATAGATTATAATGTGGCAAACACACAGACTTGTGTTACAGCGAGAAAGGTGTGATTTAGAGAGATATGGGAAAATGGCAAGACAGGCCAGTAGTTAAAGGCCTTTTTGAAAATGACATTAATGGACAACATTGTCCCAGCATGGATGCAAAGTACTCTAATGGAAGATGAAAATGTCACAGTGAGCTTTCAGATACAAAAATGTGTTCATCTCTTGGCATTTAGCGGACGTTTGGACCCATTTTAGTAGAAATATTTTTTGACATATAAGTTATCTTAAAGGGCCAGTGTGTAGCATTTAAGAGGATCTATTGGTAGAAATAAATATATTTTCTTTCGTGTATAATCTAAAAATAAAAAGAAGCTTTTTGTTACCTAGTTCTTCCAATCGCTTGGAACACAGGATAAATTTAATTTCACCGCTAGATCCCAAAATCCAACAAACTGACCGGTTAAGGGATTAGTATTTTGGAGAATACACGTATGTGCTTTCTTGCCAAGAGTTAGATGAAAAGTTTGATACCGCTTTCGTATCTGTCCGTTCAGTGTGAAGCTGTAGCCAACAAGAAGCTAGCTTAGCTTAGCTTAGCACAAAGACTGGAAACATTGGAAGTGCTAGCCGTACAGGGGATTATGTGTGTGATTTTTTTCTTGGCCGGGCGCAATAACGTCTTGGAGTCTCTGCTGGCTGCCTGGCAAGAACCTGTCTGCACATAACCCCCCTCCCATCAAAACAGAAGGTTTTTGTACCGATTAAACAGAAGAGATACAACAGTAAATTAGCGAGCTTCAGACAGAGCTGTTTGCAGTCTTTTTCCGAAGCTCAAGTCATACAACTGTGTGCAAAAAGGGAATTAGCCTATTTCCCAAAATGCCAAACTGTTCCTTAAAAAATCTTTAATCATTACAACCAACCAAAAGTGACTAGATAATACTTTGACAAGATCATACTGCCCCAATATAATTGCAAAATTCCTTCCCAGACATCCTTAAAATGTCTGCTGTTCCCTGCCTTAAAGCCACTCTTGAGTTGAGGGTGGCCTTGCTTTGCTAGTTACAGAACTTTCTTGGCTCCAGGGCCTCAGATTCTGGTAGAGCTTTTTGCATAAACTAAAGTGAAGGTTTATTAGCTGATACACACACACACACACGCACACACACACACTCAAGCGAACATAATCCCATTCTCTCATGAGAAAGCATTACTCTCAGGCCATCAGAATCCCATTACCTAGACTGAATCATAAGTAAGAGAGAGAGGGAGAGACTGCGAGAGAGAAAGAGAGTGTAATGATCGGGTGGGGCTCTATCAAGTAAGTGAATCAAGAGGTCTGTCCACACATACACACACATTGGGAAGGTGTGCATTAAAATTGACGCGCTGAATTAAATTGATTCTTGATCAATCAATACTTAAAGTATGCTACCACGTGGTTATCAAATTGAGTGAGACTCATTGGTCTCTCATAAGCATATGAGCGAGTGTGTGTGTGTGTGTGTGTGTGTGTGTGTGTGTGTGTGTGTGTGTGTGTGTGTGTGTGTGTGTGTGTGTGTGTGTGTGTTCATCTGTGTATTATTGGTGATGAAGCAATCCAGCAACCACCCTGCTTCTCTCCCATCATCCCTCTCCCTTCTCTCCTCCTCTCCTCTCCTCGCAGACGGCTGCCCTAACCTGTGCAACGGGAACGGCCAGTGCACCATGGGACAGCAGAGCTGGCATTGTGAGTGCCAGACAGGCTGGAGGGGCCCCGGCTGCAGTGTTGCCATGGAGACCTCCTGCGCCGACAACAAGGACAACGAAGGAGGTGAAATGGGGCGGGCAGGAGAACATTTTTGGTGGAACCATTATAAGTGCAGCCCTCACTTAAGAATGCCTCTTGGGGGGGAAAAAATGCTTGTGAAAGTAATAACGCATGATAGAGGGCAGAATAATGAATGAAAGCTCGGGGAGGCAATTTATTCTAGAAGCTTTTTTTTTTTTATCCTCTTTACACCCCGACAGCAATCAACAAATCAAATGCTCCGACCAAAATAAAGTCTTCCATTATAGGCAGACAATATTTCCCAATGCTATCATTCTTGCTTGACAGCCGTGTGTACTATAGCCTTGTTTGTTGTTTACGTTTATAAGGATAATGTTTGGTGTTTGCTTACGCGTGAATCCGAAATGAGGTGGTAGGCATAGACTGCATCCAAGAAGTGGAGGTAGTCTTTGTGATGTCACCTATTCGTTTGTGGACTGCGTTTTTTAAGCCTTGAGTTCTGCATTTTGGCCGTCGCCATCTTGGGATTTGGCCATTGCCATCTTGTTTTTTTGCAACCAGTCAGGGGAAGTGACCATATTTAGACTGCGGAGGAGTGACGTAGAGACGCTATATACGGCTCTGCTGTCAATCACAAGCTAGCCCCGCCTGAATGCATCCCCTGTATGGTGCTTTATGGTCTATTTTGCTCTAAATGTGACTATCATTTACTAAATGAACATCATGCTGTATTGAAAAAGACTTGAAACTAGAGCGAGACCATAGACTCATGTTTATAATTTTTCCATAAGTGAGAAGTAGGGTCATTTTCTCCGATGCTTCTATACAACCAGACTTCTTTTTGCAATCAGAGGAGTCGCCGCCCTAGTGGCCAGAAGAGAGATTGCAAGTTTATGGCATTCCACATTGGCTTCTCTTGGCTGGTAATAGGTGGATATGGCAAGCGATGACAGCAATGCGCTTTCATGTATTTTTATTTTTTTTGCATTCTTCACCAACACCTCATTGTTGCTCTTCCCCTCCCTCTCAGATGGACTAACAGACTGCATGGACCCAGACTGCTGCATCCAGAGTCCCTGTCAGAACAGCCCGCTGTGTCGGGGCTCCCGGGACCCTCTCCTGGTCATCCAGCAGAGCCCGACGTTCCTGCCCCGCGTCCGCTCCTTCTACGACCGCGTCAAGATGCTCGTGGGACGCGACAGCACCCACGTCCTCCCGGGGGAAAACCCGTTCAACTCCAGGTACGGTGGGAGAGCACACAAACTCAGGCTACAAGCACACATTAGTATTAGTATTCATATCACTTAGTAAGTGATAGCAATTGATGCAGGATAAAATGCAGGACATTTTTTTTATGAACTGCATCTTTCATTTTCATTTTCATAATTCAGGGTTAGAGTGTTTTCATGTTTACCAGTAATGTTTAAAAAATCATTTTACATGCCTGTGAGATTGCATGTTATGAAGCTATATGAATAAATGAGTGCCATTAAAAAAAAAGCTCTCAATCCACTGACGCAAATATCAAAAAGACTTCAGAGGGGTTCACAGAGCCAAAACAGAGCGAGCCGAGATACCCCGAAGATGTTGGTAGCTCTGTGAAGCGCTGTCCGTGGTGCTGATTCTCGTCTGCATACACTGAGACGTGCCGGCATCATATGTTTCAAAAGAAAGTAGCTCATCAAAGTGATATATATATATATATATATATATATATATATATATATATATATATATATATATATATATATATATAAAAATGATATCCTATGTGTCCTATCAGTTGTCCTGGGCGCAGCCACTCACACACACACAGGCGCACGTTCGCATCCATCTACATTGTCATGGTTTGTTTACATGATTGACGGGAGCTAATCTGGCTGGCGCGGTTTGCTGATTGTCTCTAATTAATGAGTGGTCGAAGACCAGAACTGTGAATGAATGGGCAAGCGGGGTGATTGAAAGATGGTGAGATTAATCAAACCAGATGATTGATGGTTAGGAAGATTGGGTTGATAGATTGACTATCGCTGCCTCACTCTGTGTCTTCTGTCTTCTTCCAGTTTGGCATCTCTAATCCGGGGTCAGGTGTTGACTACAGATGGAACCCCTCTGGTGGGGGTGAACGTGTCTTTTGTCAACTACCCCCACTACGGATACACTCTGACGCGGCAGGATGGAATGTATGTACACCAGCGACCCAGCGCTCCTTGCTGAAACTACCTCCCACATAGGCTGTATTGTAAAATTAGATTACATTAGATTACATTAGATCACATTAGATTAGATTAGATTAGATAGCTATAATGATCCCATGAGGAAACTGGGCTGTTGCAGCCACAGATAATTAGATACAGCAAAGAAAGGGGATTTTGAATAAGAGCAGAGGAAATGTATTTACAAGAACAACACAACTGAGAGTCAAAACTCAATCTCCTCAGTGAAAATGTATTAATAGAAATGATAGCAGGGATGAAAACGAAATGAAAACAATACAAAAATAATGTGCAAGAAAATATGAAAAGACTACATAATGTTTGAGAACAATTGCTAGGACTTGTGTTTATAATTTACAAGGTTTTACATCAGGTGGGACAATTGTACACTAATGGAAGTTTCCTTCAAAAAAGATATGTCGCAATATGTGAAATGAAATGATGCGGCCACCACAGACACTTGAGAAGCTAAAATGAAAGACAACCTTGAAATTTGATGTTTAAGCACCACAGTTCTTTGCTTTAATAGCCACCTTCCGGACACATTTGGTTAACTCACCTGACATGTCTTTCCATTCCTCCCGCAGGAATTCAAGTTTCCGGGAAGTTTCAGGCTTCTTTAATTTGACTTTTCTGTCCAGTTCTTCCCTTACAAACTTATATTGAATTCAAGTCTGGCTGACATCCGTAACATGTTATTTCAAAAGTTGATTCATTGGTTTTTTAGACTGACCTCCACTCATTAAATGTGCAATTTCTGTGTTCCCTGTCTCAGGTTCTTTAAGCACCCGTCTCCTCCTCTTATCAGCGCTTTCTTTGCAGCCTTTTCTCCCAGTTAGGCCGAGCTGACGCTGAAACATCCGAACTCCTAGTAACATTTAATTAACCTTGTATCGCAGGGGCAGTTACTCACCAGTCTCACACACTTGTGACTTGAAAGAACATGGTATCCCTGTCTGACCTTGTTTAGTTTTGATGAGTGCTATTTTCTTCCACTTGTTACAGGCTCTCCGCCGCAGCGGCCCCAGAAGCTCTGGCCATGTGCCGTGGAAAACGTGTTGATGACCTGCTTCTGTACTAATCATTAGCCCACAGCTGTTAATCATACTGTGGAGACAAAAGGTTGAAGAGCATCCAAAGCAATCGCTTTTACCAGTGTTCTAACATTGTGCTATTTATATTCCAGACCTTTTACTGTTGTCCCGACAGCCTGTCTCTGTGGTAAAAGTTAGTCATAATGCAATCATTTAAAAAAAAATCTATTCCAGGTGTTGTTTTTTTTGTCTGAGTTAAAGCAGTGGAGTAAATGTTATATTGGAAGAAACAAACACTGACAGTGTATGATCGTCCGGCACAGCGCGTCCACATCTGTACCTTATTCCCATCCTCTTCTTGCAAACCCCTCCAGGTTTGACCTGCTAGCTAACGGTGGCGCATCACTGACTCTGCGGTTCGAGCGCGCGCCCTTCCTGAGCCAGGAGCGCACCGTGTGGCTGCCCTGGAGCCAGTTTTATGCTATGGACACTCTGGTGCTTAAGACAGAAGAGAACACGATCCCGGGCTGCGACCTGAGCGGCTTCGTCAGGCCTGACCCT
The DNA here is from genome assembly GCF_910589615.1 of Taurulus bubalis. NCBI lineage: Eukaryota > Metazoa > Chordata > Actinopteri > Perciformes > Cottidae > Taurulus > Taurulus bubalis. The sequence continues at coordinate 19,628,470 of NC_136601.1, forward strand.
CTTGTGATTGCATCCCCTCTCTCCTCCTTCTTCAGCTCCAAGCCAGGGGAGAAGCCCATCATACCGGAGACACAGGTGCAGTACCACTGACCTCTGGCAGCCGACTAATCTCCCTTCTGGTTCCCTCGCTCTCTTCCCACTCTCCTGTATGCCTGTCTCCTGTGGCTCTCTTTCTCCTTTCGCTTCCATAGCTTTCCCCTCCCCGCCCTCCCCTCATGTGTTCCCTCTTTCTCTATTTCTTTATTTCTTCCATTGTTTTTTTCCCCTTTTTTGTCCTTCAGCCGTCAGTGGACGCGTGACCCCCATTACTCCCTCTGCCGCTAATCCCCCTCTAATCCCTCTCTCCTGTGATCTCCTCTCTTTTTGTCTTCCAGGTGCTGCACGAACAGATCGAGGTGCCGGGCTCAAGCCTGAAGCTGTGCTACCTGAGCTCCAGGACGCAGGGTTACCGCTCCCTGCTCAAGGTGACCATGACTCCGGCCGTGGTGTCCATGGGCCTGCTGAAGGTTCACCTGATGGTAGCAGTGGAGGGCCACCTCTTCCAGAAGTGGTTCCACGCCTCACCCAACTTGGCCTACACCTACATCTGGGATAAGACCGATGCGTATGGGCAGAGGGTCTACGGGCTTTCTCAAGCTGTTGGTAAGTGGAAGGCATAGTGGAAGTGGGGGGTTTCAGTGGACTAGAAACTTTACCAGTGAGGCAGCACTGGCTATGACAGAAGGGAGAGAGTGCTAATTAGGGAGCCTGAAGGGAAGCTAATACACCAGAAACCCGGCCTCCATCAACTCCGCGGTATAGCCACAGTTAAGTGCTTTTCTTTTTTTCTTTTTTTTCATACGTCTATTTTTCATTGAAGCCGCTTGTGGTTCAGTCAGCCAGCCGTAACTGTGGTGAAGGGTTATTAGCCATCAGGGTGAGTTAGCAGTTAGCCACTGGAGCAGCGAGCAGGAGTCCAGGGGAGCCGCGGTGCTATTACATTCCACTGTCACAGTCGCTCACAGACGCTGTCAGCCAAACACGGCTGTCAGGCCACAGATGCGGCAGACATCTGGGGGCTTCAGCGTGGACGGGAATCATGAGGGGCATCCTGTTTGAGAAATTACAGTCACTCAAAGGTCCCCTACCTCCCGAGAGCAAGCGTAATGTGACATTTCTCAAAGATTATAAAGCATATACATGGTTTACGATTAGGTTACGTTCTGCTAAGTGCGGATACAGAAGCAGGTACACTATATTAGTGTATGTAGCGAAGCCGAGAAGGTGCCGGCAACAGCAGACGCGCGGTGACTCAAGTGGGAGTTGACGTGTTAACACACTTTTCCTTTTAGAAAGTTACAACACACACGAACACACTCCTTTTATATTCACTCTTTTTGCCTATTTGTACATTTAGTTAGATCAGACTGTCAGCACATGTGCACACGATTGGGGCAGCGGCAGAGTTTTTTTTTTACCATGGCAACCGGTGCAGCTCGTGTGTTTATAGGCCCACTGGGTTATCTCTCCAATTAACAAGGTTTTTTAATTGATTTAGCAGCACGTGAGCGTGTTAGTCAGGTGTGAGTGCAGGTTTTTTTGTACAGGTGATAACTAGCTGCTCTGTATATCACACGTTTCACAACTTAAATGAACTTCAAGAGGTTATGCTCAGATGAAGTTCTGCACAGCCTCCCTTCCTGTGTGGCTTCTTTCATGTTTTGTGTCTTCTCAGTTTCCACTTCTCTCACCTCCTTTTCCTCTCTTTCTCTCACCTCTACCCTCTCCTATACGTAGTGTCCGTGGGCTATGAATACGAGTCCTGTGCCAGTCTCATCCTCTGGGAGAAGAGGATAGCCACTCTGCAGGGCTACGAACTGGATCCCACCAGTCTGGGCGGCTGGTCACTCGACAAGCATCACATACTGAACACACGCAGTGGTACGTACCTATTTCCTCCTAGTTTATATTCAGCCACTCCCAGCAGGTTTACAGTACTGTATATTTCACTAAACTTGTTATTGTCATGGGGTGGGGGTGTTGCCTCTTCACAAGAAGAGCTTGTTTTCTCTCACTCTACTGAGTAAACATGTGCACCTGCCAATCAGCAGCAACTATTAGAACAGAGGGGCAGGAATACGTTTTCCAGAAAGTTATTCTGGATCTCTGTGGCGGTGAGCCAGCGGTCATTCTCGTTGCATGATCTACTATTCCATTACCTACACTGTGTGCAGTCTTGCTAAAAGGAATGCAAGTAAAATGAGCTGATGCAGCGGTGCTCACCTGCTGTGACAATCAATGTGCTAATGGAATGAACGCAACTGGAGAACCAGTGGTGCATAGCGGTATTTGTAGAAGTGGGGGGGTAACGCATGTACGGTGGGAGAAATGGTTCTCCTCAGAGTGATGCATTGCCACGCTTAGGCTTTCCAAAAGTAACAAGTAACAAGTAACTGGTGCATCCTTGTGCAGGTTTTCTTAATATGAAAATATATGTTGGGAGATGAACTTATTAACAAGACTGACAGCAGCTACATGCTAACATCTTGCTCATCTTGAAAAAAAAAAACTTTAGCATGCTCATTGCTAGCTTGCTAACATTTGCTTTCCGGATTACCGCCTGAATGTCATTAGTTCACTATTGGACATTTACACATTTTGACCTGACGATAGTACGATAAGAGTTTAGAGATCACACCAAAAGTATCGTAATTCATCGTCTCTAACTGAAATAATGATTCTGAATCCGCCTGTGCTTTTCTCCTGCCCAGGCATCCTTCACAAGGGAAGCGGTGAGAACATCTTTGTGACGGAGCAGCCCCCGGTGATCACCAGCACCATGGGAAACGGACGCAGACGCAGCATCTCCTGCCCGAGCTGCAACGGCCTGGCAGACGGCAACAAGCTGCTGGCGCCGGTCGCCTTGGCAATGGGCATCGATGGCAGCCTCTATGTCGGGGACCTCAACTTTGTGCGCAGGGTCTACCCATCTATGAACACAACTGGCATCCTGGAATTAAGGTACAAATAATGTTCAATTAGAAAGCAGATTGGGATTCAAGGGTTTCAGGAGAAATACTGGTTTGATTAAAGTAAGATGGCAGGACAAGGCGAGGGGGAAAGAATAGATGTTTTCAGTGCATGTCGGATTTCATCCTCCCTTGAAACAGAACAAATAAGGTGAGACACTGGGGATGGCAGGATCGAGGTAGAAGTATAAACTGTGGTACAGACCTTTTCTCCAGGGTGTGTTTACCCATGGTTAACTGGCGTTGTGTTGCACTGCGCAGACTGTGTGAATTAACGTTTGTTTTCTTGTGTTTTTCTCTCACTTTCCCCCTTGAAGGAATAAAGATTTCAGACACAGGTAAGATCCTTGTGACAGTGAATTAAAAGCTTCTTCTGCACATTCCAGCAACAATAGCGACAACAAATGTAAAAACAAAGCTATTCGCTGCCATGATAATTGTTTGCTTCCCTCACCTCAGTAACAACCCGACGCACAAGTACTTCCTGGCAGTGGACCCAGTGTCTGGGGCTTTGTTCATCTCCGACACCAACTCCCGCAGAATCTACCGCGTTCACTCGTTAACGGGAGGCCGCCTGCTGCCAGACAATGCAGAGGTGGTGGCCGGGACAGGGGAGCAGTGCCTGCCCTTTGATGAGCGCTGCGGTGACGGCGGCAAAGCCACTGAAGCCACTCTTATGAGCCCCAAAGGTGAGGCAAAGAATAATCGTTGAATTGAATAATCGTTTTAGTCGATCGTCATGCGAAAACGTTGGCCTTCTCCGAATGTGAGGCTTTGCTGCGGTTTTATATCATTATAAATTGGAAAACCTTTGGTTTTTGTACTGTTGTTCGGCATTTAAAGATTTCCCCATGGGGTGTGGGAAATTGTGGCATTGTATTGACTTAATTTATAATTAAACTAATCGTTAGTTGCAGCTCAAGGGAGGCGCGATAAGGCCAGTACGGCCAATAACCTATATATTTAGTAGCGATTACAGAATCATAGGTGTGTTGCATGCAAGTGATTCTTTAGATTATCATATTCAAATTATGAAAACAGCTGATTTAAAAAAAAATAATAATAATGTAGATTGAGCCTTAACCTGTTGAGCCCTTTTATATCAGGAAAATCAAGAAAAAAATCCTGGTATTAAATCCCCCCCCAAAAAAAAAAAAACATGTTAGGTATCAAATTAAACATAAAAATCAGGGCTACAATAATATATAATCCCCATGTACAACCTCTAAACACAACTCAAACAATAAATAGGATTAGGGGTTAGGGTTATTAGAGTTAGGGTGTGGGCTTAAAGGGTTAAGTGTTCTTTTTTTTTCTCCGAGTATAATTTGTTTTCTCAATGTGCCGATCGCGTGACTCAACTTAAGCAGGACAGACACAGAAGGAGGTTATAAACCAGGTTAATGTTGAACTTATTAATGGAATGTTTTTTGTGGATCACTGGATCTGAGAACATTGTGGCACCAAACTGTCAAGGATGTCACACTGTCACATCTCCCGTCAGTGACACGAGCGCGTGTGTGCGTATGCATGCGTGACTGCACACACTCGTGCTGTCCGTATACATGCAGAATGTGTATGCGTGTGAGTGTGAGGAGAAGACAATGAGCCACTGATTCCCTCTTACCTGTCACAGGCAAAGTCAGCCAACAGACACCAGCTTGCCCACACTACCTGTTCCTTCCCCGTCTTTCTCTCCCTCTCTCTCTCTCCTTTACAGCGTGCCCTTCGCTGCATCCTCCATCTGTTGTTGTGTATCTCTGTGCGCCTCTGAGTTATTTCGGGGGCACAGTTGCCTCGAACAAACACACCTGTCTGAATGCCGGCTGCCTGTTAGACCGACGAGGCTGACACAGCACCACTGGTAAACGCAAAAAAAAAGAGAAATGCAGAAACAAATGGAAAGTGGAAAAGATGGGGGAGGAAGGAGCAGCGAGGGGAAACGGAGGAAGGAAGTAGAGTGCGACAGATCACTTGGCTTGCTGAAAAATCTGCTTGCAGTCTACGATCGCCCTCTGGGAGGAGCATGAGCTCAGCTCCGCATCCCGATGACTCATCCCAAAACTAACACTTATCTAACAGTTCAGTGGCCCCTCCATCACTTTGTTCCCTCTCATTCGATGAAGCATCGAGCAATTCAGCTGTCAGGACCGCTATCCGTTTCCAGCCGCTGGAAAGATTTGAAGTTTAATTGACTTAAAACGTTCACGGGTCACGCCGCGCTTTTGAGTTATGAGTCGTCACTCACGGTGTTCATCTCCGCTTTGACAGGCATCGCGGTGGATAAGAACGGGCTGATGTACTTCGTGGATGCCACCATGATCCGCAAGGTGGACCAGAACGGCATCATCTCCACTCTGCTGGGGGCCAACGACCTGACGGCCGTGCGGCCGCTGAGCTGCGACTCCAGCATGGACGTCAGCCAGGTACGACGGTTTGGGAGGGAGGGAGGTGCCGGGCGGTGGGGGTGGCGAGAGGTGATGGCGTGATAGATAATGATGGAGCGGCCCCGTGAGTGTGCTGAGCTGGGGCGACTGTGTGGACACGCGCCAGCCAGGAGGTCAGGGAGGGACTGATTTAGGGACTGATTAAAGAGTCCCTGGATAAATGAATGGATCAGAAGGGAGTGAGGACTGCAGTCACTTAAAAAAATGAGGAGGAGACTTGTCTGAACCTTGGCATCCTTTCAGAACGCCTCCCTCAGCATAGATGTTATATTAACTTTTGTTTCTGCTTACTAGGTGCGTCTCGAGTGGCCCACGGACCTGGCGGTGAACCCCATGGACAACTCTCTCTATGTCCTGGAAAACAATGTCATCCTACGCATCACTGAGAACCACCAGGTCGGTACCACAAGGCTGGATCGCCTTTCGGGTGCCTTTGACAGGATTTTGTCCCAATTAGGATCTCTCAGGGGCAATTAGCTCTTGCAATATTCCACTTTCTGGGGGTCTTGCTTCATTATCCGAAGTTTCATCTGTCCCGTTGTACCCAGCAGCCCTCGCGGCTGAACATCTCTTCACGTTCGTAGCGTTGTCTGACCGCGGGTGTGTGACGTTCTCTGTTGTTGCCTCCAGGTGAGCATCATCGCGGGTCGGCCCATGCATTGTCAAGTGCCGGGTATCGACTACAGCCTGAGCAAGCTGGCCATACATGCGGCTCTGGAGAGCGCCACGGCCATCGCTCTGTCCCACACCGGCATCCTCTACATCGCAGAGACGGATGAGAAGAAGATCAACAGAGTCAGACAGGTATGAGATCAAGGAATACTGAACACAGTTGTTTGTCTGTTGGTTCAGCTTGTCGGCTGGCAAAACTCACAGCACAGCTGGCCGGGCTGTGTGGGTGTTCTTTTTTTAAAGATATTCTCAGATTGCTTCAGCTCTCCAGAGACTACATCCAGCTCGGGCATTCCCCTGTTTTGATAACTCAAAATGAATTGTGCTTTCGGTGATACTGATCTTCTATCATCGAGTTGTGACATTTTTTTGCTCCAAATCTCATCATTAACCGTCTCTCCTCCCCCACTTCCTGTCCGTGCGCTTTTTCTTAGGTGAGCACTAACGGAGAGATCTCCCTCCTGGCCGGCGTCGCCTCCGACTGCGACTGCAAGAACGACGTCAACTGCAACTGTTTCTACGGCGACGACGGCTACGCCCCCGACGGCGGCTTGAACTCCCCCACTTCCTTGGCCGTGTCCCCGGACGGGACGCTCTTCATCGCCGACCTCAACAACATACGCATCCGCGCCGTGCGGGCCAACCGCCCGGGCCCCGCCGTCTCAAGCGCCGGGTACGGAGGCGGAGCCGCGCAGTATGAGGTGGCGTCGCCGAGGGAACAGGAGCTGTACGTCTTCAACGGGGAGGGGCTTCACATCCAGACGATTAGCCTGGTGACCGGGGAGCCGCTTTACAACTTCACCTACGGCGCGGACGGAGAGCTGGCCATGCTGGTGGACAACTGCAACAACACAGTGAAGGTGAGGAGGGACGCCCAGGGCCAGGGAGGAGGGGTCGGCCTGCTCCGGCTGGTGCTGCTGCCCGAGAATCAAGTGGTGACCCTGGGACTGGACCCCACCGGAGGGCTGCGGAGCGTGTCAACCCTGGGCCAGGAGGTGGCTCTGATGGGCTACAGTGGCAACACGGGCCTCCTGGCTACCAAAGCGGACGAGACCGGATGGACCACGTTTTACCAGTGAGTGGCTGAGTGTGGGCTTGTAACACTTTTACACCGATCTGAAATGCAAAAATTAATGACTTTCACAGGTTTAATGTTCATCAGTTCCGTTGCACTTCCAATTATTTCTGTGACGCCTCACGCAGAGTGCTGCTGCCCCCCAGTGGCAGCTCTCATAACTACAGCCAGAGTCATCAGTGTGTCTATCTATGCAGCACAAATGTGAGCGTGTCCTTTTTCCTTGCCAATTTCCCTGACTGCCGTCGTCCCGCCTCCCAGGTACGACAGCGAGGGCCGCCTGACCAACGTCACGTACCCCACGGGCATGGTGACGAGCCTCCACCGCGAGATCGAGCGCTCCATCAACATCGACATCGAGAGCTCCAGCAGAGACGACGACGTCACCGTCATCACCAACCTGTCCTCCGTGGAGGCCTCGTACACTGTGGTGCAAGGTATGGCACGTGCAAGGTAACACTTGTACAAAGTGCGGGTGATGTGGCACGCAGGCGGACGAATGCTGGGCTTGTAGGACAATATATGATATTATTATTGTTTTATTACAGAGATAAAGTTGAGGCGGGTCTGTTCATATGTTGTCAATGCTTTGCACCGAACTACTTCATTTTAGTTTTCACAAACATCCGCCCTCCGTGGTGGAGAATATGCGGCCGACTCTAATTGAAAGCCTTGTAATCTTCACTCAGTTATGTGCATGCTCCAGGAAATTATTTTCTCCCTCCCTTCCCACGTCCAGCTTTTTCTCGCTCCCTCTCACCGAGCAAAATTACCAATATATAGTTGTTAATCCCAGCAGGAATCATCCTGCTTTTGAATATCATCACAGCAAAATTCATTAAGTCATGCAGAGTGACTCCTCCTCATCCCTCAAGCTTTCTCCTCTCACACACACACACACGGATAGAGACACGAGGACATACAAACACAGCTCTCAACCGGTTCCCAAGATCCCTGAGCTTATTTGGTCTGTTTAAAGAGGAAGGAGAGGAAGGAGAATAATTTCCTCCCACTTCTTGACCAGTGGCGTGACAGAAGTGCGAAGGCAGACGCGGTTCACACGAGTCTGAAAAGGCCTCCGAGAGAATACGTTGCAGCCGTACTCAGTGATCCACCTGCGTTGCAGGAGGAAAGAAGGGGAGAGTTGTTCACAGAGCTGTAAGTCATTTAAGGTTTCCGCCGCACTGTGTGGGTTTCTGCACCGCTCTCTGCTGACATACTCACTTAACCATCTCCCTCTCTTTCCGCTCTTTCTCGCTCTCTTCATTAACTCCTCCACAGTGAATTCTCGTTGGCCCCTCAAGCTCTCATTTTGCTCTCTCTCTCTCTCTCTCTCTCCCTCTCCCTCGCTTCTGTTTTATTACGAGGTCGTTCAGACAGAGAGAGCAGGATAGATTTATCTAAAGGCTGTTGCTGCCAAGTCAATGGAAAAAGCTTCAGTTATCTGAGGCATTGTTGAAATGTGCCTGGAGCTTTATTACAAATTGGCCTTATGGATTACTGTCATTTATGGCGGAGCTTCAAAGGGAGACACCATCTGATCCCCTAACCTTTTGTAAATGACATTTTTAAAATGAAGCCCACCCTCCCTCCCCATCTGCCAGATATTTTTGAGCCCAAAACTATTTTATCTTACTTTCAATCACATCATTGTGATCAGGACGCCTGTTTTCAGACATCTGAGGGAAATCTTTGTCTCCGCATTTAGGCATGGGCTTATCTGTTTCCCTTGTGTTTGAGAGTGAGTCATTCGACTGGAGCAATAGGGAGACTGCAGAGAGAGGGAGTTTAAACCGACTATTTTCATGCAGAGTCGGTATGAAGAGAGTCGGTATGAAGACGAATCCGGGCCATAAATGTTTTATGGACATGATCTGGTTCTTACTGATATGAGCCTCTCGGTTTAAGATTTTCTTTTTTGAGAAAATGTAAATGTTCATGCAGGAGCTCACACATCATGGTATCCGTTAAAGCCTATTTTAATGTGATTTCCTTCTTTCCTAACAACATTCTGTCATCTGGTGGCTACTTTTCTCCTCACCATTCACCTGTCTGTCTCCCCCTGCAGACCAGGTGAGGAACAGCTACCAGCTGTGCAACAATGGGACCCTGAGAGTGATGTACGCCAACGGTATGGGCATCAGCTTTCACACAGAGCCCCACATCCTGGCAGGCTCTGTCAGCCCTACGATTGGTCGCAGGAACATCACCCTGCCCACCGACAACGGCCTCAACTCCATCGAATGGCGTCTGCGCAAGGAGCAGACCAAGGGCAAGGTCACCGTGTTTGGGAGAAAGCTCAGAGTGAGTTGACCATTCAGTGAGAGTAATAATAATAATAATAATAACGTTTCCTGAAATTAACCTGGCCTTTCCCCCCTTTTTCCGTAGGCTCACGGCCGCAATCTTCTCTCCATCGATTTCGACCGCAACACGCGCACAGAGAAGATCTACGACGACCACCGGAAGTTCACGCTGCGCATCATGTACGACGCCCAGGGCCGGCCGGCTATGTGGCTGCCCAGCAGCAGCCTGGCAGTGGTCAACGTGTCGTACTCTTCCACCGGACAGCTCATCGGGCTGCAGAGGGGGAGCATGAGCGAGAAGACCGAGTTTGACCCGCAGGGACGCATCCTGTCTCGCTCCTTCGTGGACGGGAAGGTGTGGAGCTACAGCTACCTCGACAAAGTAAGCAATGCTAATACTCATTTGAATTGCAGAATTGAGGGAAGTAATACATCATTTTCACGGTTATGAAGATTCAAATTTGTCAGCTGAGAGCAAATCACTGCCGGAGCTATTTCACAGGAGGCAAGTCATCCATTGATAATGCTATCCTATTAATCCGGATTGTGCCTCCCTCTCTGCTTCCAGTCCATGGTGCTGCTGCTGCAGAGCCAGAGACAGTACATCTTCGAGTTTGACACCTCGGGTCGGGTCACAGCTGTCACCATGCCCAGCGTGGCCCGACACACCATGTTCACACACGTGTCAGTCGGCTACATCCGCAACACCTACAACCCCCCGGAGAGCAACGCCTCCATCATCCACGACTTCAGCGAGGACGGCCGACCTCAGGCCACGCACTACCTGGGCACCGGCCGCCGTGTCCTCTACAAGTACGGCAAGCTGGCGAAGCTGTCGGAGATCGTGTACGACAGCACCGCCGTCACCTTCGGCTACGACGAGACAGCTGGCGTGCTGAAGATGGTCAACCTGCAGAGCGGGGGCTTCTCGTGCACCATCCGCTACCGCAAGATGGGGCCGCTCATCGACAAGCAGATCTACCGCTTCAGTGAGGAGGGGATGGTCAACGCCAGGTTCGACTACACCTACCACGACAACAGCTTCCGTATCGCCAGCATGAAGCCGGTCATCAGCGAGACGCCGCTGCCCGTTGACCTCTACCGATACGACGAGATCTCTGGAAAGGTGCAGAAATGTGCTACTGGTCTGCTTTTGAGCAATGACAAAATAATAAAACTTGCATAGTTTAAACTTTGTGTGTGAAATGTACCTCCTGTGGCTGCCAGAGGACTCACATTTGTATCTCAACCTTTCCATCCCTTCTACAGGTGGAGCACTTTGGAAAGTTCGGGGTCATTTACTACGACATTAATCAGATCATCACCACCGCCGTGATGACGCTGAGCAAGCATTTCGACACCCACGGTCGCATCAAGGAGGTCCAGTACGAGATCTTCCGTTCGCTGATGTACTGGATGACGGTGCAGTACGACAGCATGGGACGGGTGGTGAAGAGAGAGCTCAAAATTGGGCCCTACGCCAACACCACTCAGTACCGCTATGATTATGACGGAGACGGCCAGCTGAGCGGCGTCAAGGTGGGTGTGGAGAGAGTCGCTGTGATGTGGATTTTTAGTGTCCATGGCACCTAATATAGCCCAGAAACTATCTTTGACACCACACTCTGAACTGCCTGTGAGACCTGACCTCCTTGTTTCCTCCAGGTGAATGACTGGTCCACCTGGCGCTACAGCTACGACCTGAACGGTAACCTCCACCTGCTCAACCCCGGGAACAGCGCCCGCATCCTGCCGCTCCGCTACGACCTCAGGGACCGCATCACGCGCCTGGGAGACGTGCAGTACCGCCTGGACGAAGACGGCTTCCTCAGCCAGCGCGGCTCCGATGTGTTCGACTACAACTCCAAAGGGCAGCTGCTGAGGGCCTACAACCGAGGCCCCAGCAGCTGGAGCGTGGTGTACCACTACGACGGGCTGGGCCGCAGGGTGTCCACGAGGAACAGCGCGGGACAGCACCTTCAGTTCTTCTACGCCGACCTCAACCACCCGGCCAGGTTCACGCACATCTTCAACCACTCCAGCTCGGAGATCTCGTCGCTCTACTATGACCTGCAGGTAGGCGTGGGGAGATGGACTTTCCTCATATTTAATTTCCTAAATTAATACTCTGCGCTGTACATATCTTTCATCCCAGCTATTTGTATTTTATTTTTATTTTTATTTTTGTATATATTTTTCATCCCTGTTGTTTTATATTTTATTTTGTGTCTGTAAGTTGGTGCTACTCCGACAACAAATTTCCCCTTGGGGATTAATAAAGTATATATTCATTCATTCATTCATTTCGACAAATCAGCATATATTGAATGATGTTTTTTTCTGTTAAACCTGAATACTGGTAAACATAGTTGCTTAGAGCAATACAACTTTATCCGAGAGCATGATTTAAATGTCCTGTATGTCTGTCTGTCACGTGATCAGGGGCATTTGTTCGCCATGGAGGTGAGCAGTGGAGAGGAATACTACATAGCTTCTGACAACACTGGCACACCGCTGGCTGTCTTCAGCAGCAATGGACAAATGATCAAACAGGTAGCGGGAAACTTTGACTCTCACTTTAAGTGCTGCGAAAATAAAGCGATGTGGTAAAGACACACATGGGAAAAGGCTTCTTAAGCAAACGGACTGTGCTCGTGTCACCCAGGTGCAGTACACAGCCTACGGAGAGGTGTACCTGGACTCCAACCCGGAGTTCCAGCTGGTGGTCGGCTTCCACGGCGGCCTCTACGACGCCTTGACTAAGCTGGTCCACTTCACCCAGCGGGACTACGACGTCCTGGCCGGACGCTGGACGTCGCCCGACTACAGCATGTGGCCCAAGATAGGGAAGGATCCCTCTCCGTTTAATCTGTACATGTTCAAGAACAACAACCCCCTCAGTGACATGCTGGACGTCAAAAATTACGTCACAGGTAAGCGGAGCGATACGGATTAATGCGTGAACGGGGAATGCTGTTGCGTAACTGTTTCTACAAAATCAAGCCGTTTAAAAGCCCATTTTCGTTCAACAATGTGATGTGGGAACAGTTCAATCACATGTCCAGAACAAGCTGAACTTTGCTTGTCGTGTCCTGACATTGTCTCTGATATCTCTATTGTGCCGAAGAAACAGATTGTCGTGGAAAACGTAGCTCATGCTAGTGAGAAATGTACCGCAGATGGCACCGTAGCTGATAGCTTTGCATTACACCAGATGTGTCGCACAAGCAAATACGCGTCGACTTATTCCTTATGATAAAAGAAATGATTTGTTTGCTACCGTGTTTAACTTTGTGACTCGGCTAATTAATTTCCCTCCTGTCTGCTGTAGATGTGAAGAGCTGGCTGGTGATGTTTGGCTTCCAGCTCAGTAACATAATCCCCGGGTTCCCCCGACACTCGCTCTACTTTGTGGAGCCGCCGTACGAGCTGCAGGCCACGCAGCACTGTGAGAACGGACAGGTACGCTGAACATATTGCCGTCGACAGAATCGTATATAAACCTGAACCCCAAGATAGTGATTCTGTTAATACACATGCCGGCCACCTTTCACAGCAATGCAATCTTGTATTTTCTCCTGCAGCTCATCACCGGTGTGCAGCAGGCAGCAGAGCGTCACAACCAGGCCTTCATGGCCCTGGAGGGCCGTCGACTCAATAAGGAACGCCGCAGGCGCAAGGACAAGCCCGGCCACTGGTTCGGCACCAGCACCCCCATAATAGGCCGTGGAGTGATGCTGGCCCTGAAGGAGGGCCGCGTGGTGTCTGGCGTGTCGGCTTTGGCCAGCGACGACAGCCGCAAAGTGGCTCTGGTGCTCAATGGCGCCCAGTACCTGGAAGGCACCCATTACACCCAGGAAGGGAAGGACTGCCACTACTTCGTGAAGGTCGGCTCGGCCGACAGCGACCTCTTGGCCCTGGGCCTCACCAACGGGCGCAAGTCACTGGAGAGCGGCATCAACGTGACGGTGAGCGGCCGCTCGAGGAGAGGCGTGACCGTGGAGTTTGCGGTCCCGGCGTTGGTGCTGAGCGTCCGGTACGGGCTCACAGCCGACGTGGTGGATGAAGAGAAGGTAAGACTGTTGGAGCTGGCCAGGCAGAGGGCCTTGGCCGGGGCCTGGGCCAAGGAACAGCAGAGGGCCAGGGATGGGAAGGGAGGTAACCGCCTGTGGACGGAGGGGGAGAGACAGCAGCTCCTAACGACAGGTAGAGTACAAGGCTACGACGGGTACTACGTACTGCCCGTGGAGCAGTATCCAGAACTGGCTGACAGCAGCAACAACATCCAGTTCCTCAGACAGAACGAGATGGGCAAGAGGTAACAGCCCACCTGAAACTGTTTTGAAGGGCGGACTCTTCCCTCTCTCACCCACTCTCTGGATCCTGCTCCTTTTATCCTAACCCGGCCTCCTCGACCCGACTCCTCTCGAAACCCACGGAGAACGAACCAACACACGGGGTCACTCACGGAACGCTGCAGGGACGTTTGAAAAGAATGACTTAAGAAAAAATATAGATTATTGTTCATTTTACTGCCACAGGCAAAGAAAATGTAAAAGTTTAGTCAAGCGATTCTTTTTTTTTTTCTTCTTCTTTTTCTTTTTGAAAAAACTTTGAACTACTGAAAAAGCACTGAAGAACTTTGAGAACTGTTGCTTAACGAATAAGAAGATTCCCCTTTTTAAAAAAGATAGTGATATTTTTCGCCCATATTTCTTGGGTCACACTGAAGAGCGGCCAACGGCGGCGACTGAGGGGTCGTAACCGCGCCGAAGGCTTTCCTGTCTCTAACGGACACTGAAGGCACAGGGACCAAAACGGAGGCGGAGCCTCTCCAGAGCGCAGCCGCGACTACTACACATCAACGGAGGACATCATACACAGCGACACACAAGGCGATGTCAAAGGTCGTCCAATACTACGTGTCGCCTCCCTGTCTCAGGCCTCCCATCGTCTCCCACGGACCAGTCCTCTGCTGCTGAAGCGGCGCACACCCAACCAGGCATCACACACACGAGCTAGCGGCATCCTCGAACGAGTCCGAGCTGTTGACGGACTAGAGAATAAACTTTTTAAAAAAACAAAGTGAACAAAAAAAATGGCTATATTTGTGGACAGTGGTATCACACAGCATTGTTTATTTTGAAGCGGCGTGAAGAAATCATATTCCTACATATGTGTCCGACTACACTAAATTTCAGGATGTTGCGTATATCGTAGATGCCGTAGTTTTGTACGTTTCAGTCGCGGTAGAATTGTGAGACTTTCACCAAGGCACTTCTGTACAGAACGATCAAACACACCGCTCACAGAGTCCGGAAAACATGCTAAGTTAGTTATTTATTTTATTCTTTTTTTATTTATTTATTCTTAGTACTATATGACAATCATGAATGAGTCACCAGTTCTATTCCAAATGAACATTAATGGACGAGTTTATTTTCTTTTGTAAAATATGTACAATTTTTTGTTTTTGTATTAATTTCAGTTTGCTGCCAGGGCAAATAATAGTCACTCTCAAAAAGAATAATTTATGTAATAAAGTGTTTAAAAAAAAAAAAACGGTTTATACTTTAAATAAAGTCTTTAAAACTGTGAAATCTGTTTTTTCGAGCTATATTTCGATGTACAGTGTATAGATTTACCTTTATGCAGCACAGTAGAAAATTGTCCAGAATATCGAGTTTTATATTTCTAAGAGGAAGTGGCTTGTAATGTGCAAAATCTTTAGCTGGTCTTACTACTCTAGAGTTTTGTGGCACTCTAATATTCCATATCTACAATATCAATCCCCCGTTTGTTGTTTTTGACTGTTTTTTGGTTTGGAAGCAGAGATCATTTCTGTCCTAGATCCCAACAGCGGTAGCAGTAATGGATCCCTCTCACTGTGAAGAGACTCGTGCTGGATGTCATAATGTACCAAATCAGTATTATCAAAAGGATGATTCTTATACATTCACTGAAACGAGACTCTTCTGAGAACCTTATCAATAAAACATAATTGTTTACTTCAACTGAGCAGCGTCTAGTTCACTTTCATCTCATTTTTCTTTGTTGTGTGCATGTGCGTGTGTTTGAAGGCGACTGGTGTTCTTTTTTACAGGAGCAACTTCCACCAGAATAGCCGCATTAACATTAGTTGCATTTCAAAGCAATCTTTGCAGTGTTTGCACGCTCCACTGATTAAAACAAGCTGCTTGTTTGCCTTTGTCGTTAATCGTGCATCAACCTCGCTGAATAGCTACATTTCTTGCTCCACATATTCTTGTTTTTAAAAACATTAATAAACAAATTACCCTGATGTCTTGATGCCAGTAAACAACCACACACAGCTACTGTACTACTTCATAGGGGGCCAATTTTGTTTTTTTTACGCTGACTGTTCATCGATTTTAATGTGCCGTTTAAGTAGCCATTACAATAAGGCCTGTTAACTCCCAAGTGCTTACGGATTGATGTTTAGTTTTTTTGCTGGAATATTTTGACTCCACTCCTTTCAGCTGTGTTAGAGGAGCGTAAGCATAATCAATATTGTATAATAACAATGGATCACATGGCTACAGTACATTCACAATGTATTCAGACCTCTTCACATTTTGTTCTGCTGCAAGCTCGGGCAAAAATCATTTAAATTGAATTTTCCCCCTCATCAAGTTACACTCAATAACCCATAAAGGCAAAGCGAAAACTGGATTTTTGTTTTATTCTCTATATAAGGTCTCACGGCCGACGACGCATATCAGAGCAAAGACCAAGACGTGAGGTGGAAGGATCCGCCTGCAGAGACAAGACGGGCCTTTCTCACAGCAGACATTTTGACTTGTAGGAGTAGTGACATCACTAACAGTGTTCCAGTGAGAGACAGCGACCCAGCATGCACCACACCGGACCCTGAAATCAAAGTCTATGGAAGGCTGCAAAGCCCCTCAACAATGCAGACTTTAACTGATCCTTTTCTTTTGTATATTAAACTGTAATCTGAAATGTAACTAGTAACTGTCCCTGTTACATAAAGTACAAACATGTAATATTAAAATAATAAAGTAAAGTACAGATACCACAAAACTATCAAATGCTAGAGTAAATATACTTGTTTCTTTCCAACACTGCGCATTAGGAGGCCGTGACACCTATCATTTATTCCATCGTCATTTTCCTTTAACGCCGTCTCTCCAGTTCTTTGGTTTCACTTCAGTGAAACGTGTCCTCCGTGTCTCCACCAGCATCCTGCACCAGCAGCTGAGTTATAAATAGTTGAATGGATCCGGCCGGGCCCCGGCGGCTACAGTGTGCTGATCCATACTCTCCATTCTCCTTTAACCTCCACACACACACACACACACACACACACACACACACACACACACACACACACACACACACACACACACACACACACACACACACACACACACGCATACAACAACTAATATACACAAATGACAAAGCCTTCCATTTTATGGGAATACCTTATTTTAATGCAAATTTATCATCTAAAGCAAAAAAAAAGAAAAGAAAAAGGCATCTGACAGGTCATTTGGTTTCTTCTGTTAAGCAATCACTTTATTTATTTTCTCCAAACTTTTTTTTTTCTTCACATTTTCTGTTTTATTTCCAAGGTATGTAATAAAAACTAAAATTGGAATTTTTTTTCATATGGAAAAAAAAAAACATTGTGACCATCGACTGTTAACAGTAATCAAACATAAATCGCTGTCATCTTTAAAAATGCATTCACGTGTATCCACCTGAAGACGTACGTCGGCAAAAAACGGCTTCTGTGCAAATGAAAGGGATACATTTCAGGCATTAGCTT
Organism: Taurulus bubalis; assembly: GCF_910589615.1. NCBI lineage: Eukaryota > Metazoa > Chordata > Actinopteri > Perciformes > Cottidae > Taurulus > Taurulus bubalis. Next base: position 19,645,794 of record NC_136601.1, read on the forward strand.
CTTAAGAGCGCCCTGTGGCTCACCAACAGCCGGGGTCTTGGTGCCCGTCGGCGAGGCTGAAGGGCGGGGTTAGGGAGGGCTGGAGATGATTGACAGGGCAGGCAGGAGTAGTATTTTACAGAGGTAATCGTCATAAAGTGCCAAGAGAGCCTCACACTAGATGAGCCTGAGATCAAAGTATACCATGCCGTAGATGTGTGTGTATCTATCTTAGTGTCTGTGTGTGTGTCTGTGTGTGTGTGTGTGTGTGTGATTATAGCGAGGCGGTTATGTTTAGAAGCTAGGTACAAGCTGCCCATGGACGGGGTCGGCCGGTCAGTGCTGAGGGTTTCACATCAAGGTCGAGCAAGTGGCAGCAGACAGAGACTTCCATATGGGAATCGAGGCTTTCATTTATAGACGGGCAGAGGAGGGAAACATAGGGGTGGTTTTTAAAAGGAGTGCAAGGTGTAAGGCAGATGAGGGGAGAGGGGTTGATGGGACTCGAGGCACAGAAATCGGGGGGCAGAACTGTTGGAGGAATAGTTATGTCAGCATGTCCCAGAGACAGCAGCAACACAGAGCCGTCCAGCAGGCCGTCAGGCAAGTGTCTCCCGAGTCGTCCCTTCTCCTGTCCTCCACCACGTACACTGGAGAGGGAGAGAGAGAGAGAGAGGGAGGGAGAGAGAGGAGAGGAAGGGGTCAACAAGGTGATACAAGAGGGGAGAAGAAAGGGAGACAATTTGAAAGAAAGTAATTAGTGATTCATTTTCCTCAATCGCATCGAAACGTGGAGATGATTCACGGTCAAAGTCTTCAGCAGGAAGCTGGAGTGTAACCGGGGCCGCTATGATTTCCCTCTAATTGCATTCATCACGGGGAGGCGCATCGCCATGGTAATGCCATGGCAGCCCAGAGCCGTGATCGGGCAGCGTTACAGTTTAGTAACACGAGCGCCGCTGTGAGGCGCCGCCAAACCGGTGAGAAACGAGGAGCTTCCGGAGAGCCGCGCCTCAACCAGACCAGTACTGAAGGCTTTACTTCACCTTCAGTCAATACGTCTAAATAAGTCATGTGACGGGAGTTTCCCCATCTGTTCCACACACATTGAAAAAAAAGAAGAAGTCAAACAACAGGCCCTGAATGAAAACATCTCCCGTTCCTTGTGTCTGTGATTAATCATTCATGTGGAGTGGACCGGCGTCCAGCACAAAGCGACCAGGTGCAGTGACTCATGACACGGGCCCGGCGTGTTACCAAGGTGACCGGGCCCTGGCCAATGGATTAAAAAGAAGCCGGCTCACCACACTGGGCTCGGATAATTAAATGGCTGGTTAATGATTGGCCAATATTTAATAATGAGCGTCTCCTATCAAGATAATTCAGAGCGAGGGCCTCGACAAGCGGAGCACTGCGCTTTTGATCCGCCAGAAGAGGCTTATCTTGATCAGCTACATGAGCAGTCACACCTCACCGCTCTCCTGAACACAAAGAGGTGTTAAAGGTGCTCTCTGGAAGCTTCACTTTGCATATTCAGTTTGAATATTTTATGACCGTGACATGTGTGCTTTTTGTTTCACGGCTTGTGCTCCATTCTGGAGGCTCAGTCGGGAGGTGCTACTGCGCTGGCACACCTTTTATCTTAAACCGGCTTGACTTCACACTTCTGAATCCTTAATGACTCGCTCTGCAGGCTGACTTCTTTTGCTGTTCTTTTTTTGGGGGGGCTGAAACAGCTCAATCAATTAGTCAAAAGACAGAATGAATGGGAAACTGTTGTAATAATCAATTAGGTTACAGGAGGTAACCTAATTGATTAGGTAGCAACAAAGTCAAATATTTTATGGTTGCAGCTTCTTCTTGCTCTGTGAGAAACGGAGACATTTTTCACCACTTTCAAACTTTCGAGCGAAATCAATTCATCCGGACTATAAATGTCAGATGAATTGAAAATGAAAATAATAGGACCTTTTAACAGTTGACATTCTCCCGTGTTGTCAACGTTAAATAACATTATGTTGTCTCCGTTTTATTCAAGTGTCCCATTAAGCTGTGACAGTGTGACAATGAGCAAGCATGAACAATAGCAGGAGCGTGAAACCAAAAGCAGCTTAATGGAATTCAGCCATCACTCATTTTATCCACCTGTGCATTTTCCTTATTCCTTGTGTTAACAAAAGGGCCTGGACGCAGACCGCTGATACCTGCAAGATGAGGGTCACCGACAGCTCTTCTGATTTGAACAGTGCAAAACTGTTCACATGTTATGATAAAATTCAAATGATCCTGTCAATACTTTCCACTTTCTGAATCAATGTTCTTGTATCACAGACATTTCCCACAGATCCTTAAATACATGAGACTCCCACCAATATCAAATAATGTAGACAGCACAGCTAAACGCTAATGTGATAAAAAAAAAGGAATAAATGCCATTTTCAGTAATTAATACCTACTAAAAAGTAATTAATACCTACTAAAAATGTGTATTTCTATCCTTGTGTATTGTATACATGTTACATACATATTGTATACATGTATATATGTATTGTATGTGTATTTCTATCAAACTCTTATCACACTTGATCAAGCCCAAAGTTAGTGTTGTCTGGAATAACATTGGAATAGCTCACGCAGCTATTGGTGATCAGCCCTCAGTAAACAGATAAGCTCGCCTCTCCTTCCTGGTCGTAGCACCCCCGAGACTCTCAGTCAAAACATTTGGTCAAAAGGAAAGTATTTCTAGTTCTACTGTCAGACTATTTTTGGCAAAACACATCTTTTGTTTTGACAACATAATGAATAACCTGGATATTTTGCGTCATTCTCTGTCGTGTGTTCCCACTCACCTGTGTTTTTGGGAGCTTCCCCGTACATTGGCCCAGGAGGGGGTCCCCCCTGCCAGCCAAACTGTGGTTGCGGTTGTCCAGGGTACCCATACTGAGGCTGCCCTGGGCCCGGGTAAGGACCTCCAGGGCCCATTTGTCCTGCAGGGTAGTTGGGGTACGCTGCATTAGGCTGCTCCATGTTCACAGGGTATCCCTGTGGGGGATAACCCTGAGCTGGGTAGCCCTGTGGAGGCGGGCCTTGGGCTGGGTAGCCTGGAGCAGTGGGGCCATTGCCTGGGTACGGAGGGGGCTGCTCAAAATTCATCTTGGGGACAAACGGTCACCTGAAGAGCAAGAAAATAGTGACGCTGTTACTTTTCTAATTTTACTTCTTCTGCTCAGAAAACACTACAGTAAAGAGACAGGCAGAGGACGTGGGTGTACTATCGTGGGTGTAGTATCGTGTGAACATCAATGCCAGCCCTGATTTCAAAACTGGGAGAGTAGAAAATAACAAGTCAATACTCAGGGCAACAAGTCCCATGTTAGAAATTAGTACAACTTGTTTTTCTACTTGTATGCTGACATGCCTGGAAAAGGGAATATCATAGATAATGTACAACACAAATTCTTCATAACTTAAATACCATCATATACATTAGTGTGTTATAACAAATGTAAATAAAAAAAACTATTTACAGTTAGTAGAGAGATAGTAAGTTTGTAATACAATAATAGTATACACATTTTGGGTTTACTACATATTGAACTGTGATGCTTAAACAGTCCATCATCCTACTAGTTTGCAGTTAACGTCATGTGAATGCATCCAAATTCTATTGCAGAATCAGAACAATGTGGTATTGTATCGACCGCAGTGTGTGTGTGTGTGTGTGTGTGTGTGTGTGTGTGTGTGTGTGTGTGTGTCAGCCGCGAGAGTCCCATTAGACACTAAATTCCTCCGAGTCCAGCCATAAGAACACAACATTTTCAGACCAGCACACAAATGATGCAACTGTTTCCCACAACAGCTAAGTGCAGAGCTCCTAGTTGCTCCCTTAACTCGTCTCCTGCCTTCTCAGTCTCACATGGCGATCACGGGAGAGACAAGCCCAGCATATCACCGTTTGCATGTTGAGTGTGTCTTTTGAGTCCACGGTCAATCACCGGTCACAGCCGAACTGCCAGAGATAAGCACTATTTTCTTAGTGTTCACACGCAGACTTTACAAATGGAGGAGTCAGCTTCACAGACTGCAGGGCGAGGCTAATCAAATGAACCATGGGAAAGAGAGAGAGACATTACAGTGACCAAATGACTCTGCTTGTATCTTCACACTTTTCTCTTTACGAAGACACACAACAACATCACACATTCATAGTTTCCGTGTGTGTCGTGAGACCAACACAATGCGGCAGAGGAAAGGTTTTGATGCTGTTGCCGATCCAGGAACTGTTCTTTATCTCTAAGGCATTACGGAAAGTCCAATAAATGTTGGTGACCAGCTTTGCGTCTAAAGGTTAACGTTCCACTCTAGACCTCGTGAGAAGAAAGTGCGTTTCCCAACCTATTGTTTTCTGATAAGGCGGATCTGGGTCCTTCGCGACCCTCATGCTAGCCCTCATCACTGGATTTGCTCATGTAGAACAGCCACAGCAAAAGACAGTGGGCCAGATGGAAAACTCTGCTAGGCCTCACTGGATTCCTCTGTCACGTTGTATATGTACACTGTAAACACCTAAATAGCACTCCAACTCCGTTCTGCTCAGCTTCTCCATCCACATCCTATCCTCCGCATATGACAAAGCAATGCCGTAGCTGTAAATTTCTCCAATTGGTAGACAATAAAACGGTTGCCAATTTGGAAAAAAACAACATTGTATTTATTGGGTTCAAAGTATAATAACTCTCTTTAATTACCTAATTTGGTAATACTATTAAGAACATGGTTTAAAGATAACTCTTGGGTAATATGAAACAGAACAGAGTACATTTCATAGAAGAAAAGAACTGTTAATGGAGTACCTCCTGCTTTAACGTCAGCTGTAAGCTTCTCTGTGCAGCGCTTTTCAAAAAGACGTCTGGACATTTTACCGCCTGACAGATGGCAAGGCCTCTGTAACTATGGTTACCATGCTCCAGGGAGAACCGACTGATCCCTGATGGTTTGTTTTTATTGTACCTTGAGGCAGCGAGGAGTGGTGAAATAACACAATCGCCAGATCGCTCCCTGTTAACAGGGAAGCGTTGATGGCTGTCGAATCTTTGCTCCACCTCACAAGTCATTTGTGACTATAAAGAGTGTTACATTACCGGCTGACAGCTGAGAGGAGCTTCTTTCAAAAGGGACCTGACAAATAATCAGTAATCTGACACCAGTAAGGATGTTTACACGGCATCAAAGTTCACCTTGTGGGTGACCGTGGCTTCATTGTACCCATATAAATCTGCACCGGCCTTTGATATAAGATTATGTTCTGATGAGATGTGATTTGATTTACAGGTCTCGTCTTTCCCTGGAAGGCTTGCAGTGTGTGTGTGCCTGTGTGTTAATTTGTTTGTCATTTGTTTGCCAAGTGAATGAGTTTGGACGGATTGTTTCCACAATAGTATCACGGAGATAGTATCACGTACAGAAAGTGCAGTTGAGAAGTCTCTCTGAAAAATTGTATTAGTGACCAAGGAGTAAACAGACGTAGTCAGTTCACTAACATACACGTTTCTATAGGCAGCATTAAACAATGTACAATAACAAATAAGCCACCTAACCGCTGGAAGTTATTAACCCAAAACAATACCTTTGTAGACTACATAAAGGACAGAACAAAGTAAATGATCAATTCTGTGAACCCGTTCAGGGCTGCTGGCATCAGCTCCTGTTAAACTGATTTCGTAAATGCCAAGTGTCATGGATGACAAGGAAACTGAAAAACCTTCCCCTTATTATCAACAAGTTCCCTTTCTTATGTAGGAGTGGAAATGTATTTTCCAAACGAAGTTGACAATGTGATGTCAAATTGTATTTAATGTCATCCATTTCTTGTCACTGTACAATACCGTTTTAATATTTTTTTTAATGCGTATGGAGAGGAATGTAAACAGCAACGACAGCAACACAGGGGACTTTTCTGGGCAGATTGCATGGCATCTTGAGGTACTCTATCCAGTAGAAGTATTGCCAAATACTAAAAGAAATATCTAAGGCAGGTCTATAGCACGAGGGATATGATTTTAAAAAAGGTCTTCCTTTAATTGGGACTGTGCTTACACAGCTCTGGAGCCTGGCAGCCTTTGTTTACTTTCTCTACATCTAATGGAGGCGTCACAAGAGGCTGTATGTGAAGACCACAATTAGGAAAAATCAGAACCACAGCCATCTCACACGAAGGCAAACACACGGGCTGAAAAAAAAAAAAAAGGCCACGCACACATATACATGTGTATATATATATATATATATATATATATATATATATATATATATATATATATATCCTTTACCGGTTACAGTAAGAAAATAAAAAAATGAGTCTTTGTTGCTACAAACCTAACGAACATTTAGCCGCATAGCGTTAATTTAAGCTATTAAGCTAGCTTGTTATTAGCTAAATATTACCATTTTTTATCATGGGTCTTTCGGAATAAACAGTCGACTGGTATCAGTATTGTATTAGCAGGCATATTATAATAACGTTATTTCGGGCCACAGTCGGTTATCATTATAATGTTTAAGAAATAGTATACGCTAATAGCATATGGCACCTGCAGGCCCCAGCCCATAGCACTGTTCCGTTTCCCAGGCCCCTGAGTTAATGATGGTCTTAATGTTAGGCTCATAAACACACACAAATAACACCGGAGGACACGTTTTCACCGCCTACCTTTGAATGAATAGTCTGTCGTAAATAGCAGCAATGTCTGTGCGGAAAGAAACTCCTTCTCTTCTCCGAGTTGACAACAATTTGTTACCGCAATGTGCGACCCTCTTGTGTCTAAAAAAACCCAGTGCGTATCGCGCTTGCGGGGCGTGACGTCACTTTAAGGGTATGGCGCGAAGGGGGGGCGAGTGGGCAACTAAGAGCGGTGATTGGTTGACGCGACGGTCGCTGCTCGTGCCGTCCAATCACAAGACAGAGCGATGACCAGTGGCAGCACCTTCTGATCCTCCGACTTGATAAAACATTGAATAGGCCCTCATCACCGAGCCAGTGACGGAATGACCACGAGGAAAGAGAATAGTCAAGATGGGTGACTAATACATGTTAATCATTAATTAGAGACCTTGTTGCTCTCGCCTTCGGATTTAGATTTTGATAAGATTTTGGAACATTTTCAGCTCCTTGACATTCTCATATTATGTTATATTTAATATAACATCCCAATATATGCATATCTACAATTATTTGTGGTGCTCTTATATTGTATCTACATTTCTACGTTTTTTTATTCAACAATGCACCTGTTTGTCTATGGTGCATTACTGGTTTTCTCCCAGCAGGTGTCAGACTATTCCCACTCTATTCCTCTCTGAAGGGCCGGTTGTTGCTGTTTCCTGCACTGTAATGGTCAAGCAGTGAGCTGTTGTGTTGTCATGTAGCTAATTTATTTGCCAATGTCTTTGTTTCATTTGTGTTTTCTGAATTTTTATATTCAACATCACATGCCTACAGTATAAATTCAGCACCTAAATGACCTGATTTAAACAATACTTTGCAAGTGATTTGCTTGTCATTTTTTGACTGTTGCAGTTGTTTTTTTTATCATAAAACATGTATCAAAAAAGCAATGGCACAGAAACGTGGCGGGTAAAGCTTCCGTTTAAAAATGTGCTTACAACAAAAGGACTGAATGCCTAACTAATGAAGTGCTTGACAATGATCTGGGTGACCAGGTCCCTGTGCCTGTGTAATATTGAGTTGTGTTGTTGTGTTCATGGAAGAGCAGCCGATATCTGAGTGCCCAGATTCTGTTGTAACAAGAAGGAGCTGTGGCTCTGGGGGCCTCTCCCTCTGCACACGACGAGCTCTCAGTGAGTGTCACTGCTCTTGTGGGCAGCGATGAGAACGCTGACAGACAGAGTGTTGCACCCATGCATGTGCATACCTCACTGTGAGCGCATGTACATATCCAGCACATGAAAGGGAGTGGTGGAAGACACGTTACTCTATTACAAAGTATCCTACCGTTAGTTACTCTACAGATTAATAACACACAGTCTAATAGACACACGCATGCATGTGTACTTCCCATACATAACAGGGGTCATAGGGTTTGGAGACATGGGTTGTGAAACATCATCTCAGTTTCTCCATCAGACATGACATTACATGAGCACAGTGTGAGCAGACATACAAGCAGCCAGGCAGCCAGTGACTGACAGTGGAACGTAAAAGGGAAACGGTTTCTATTCTGTAAGGTGATACCAGATAGCGACGTGTGATAAAAGCTTGCAGAACAAGTGTGTTCTATTGGTGGCCTGTAACAACAGAGTTGTAGAACAGCAGTGCCCCCCCCCCCCAAGAAACAAGGAGCTGACCTCTGACATACACACGCTAAGCTATATTTACAGCTATTACAAAGTCATGCATGGAAAACATGTTGGTGAAAGGTACTGTTACTTGAGACACATGAAGCAATAGCCCTGCTGCAGCTGTTAGAAGACTGACCTGAGACTATCGAATGAGGCATGTTACAGATCCGGCAACAAACAGCGAAGGAATCCTCAGCTTTATCCTAAGACCAAGTGCATGGCTACACCGAGTATTCTGCATTGTCATTCTGAACCTATTTGTTGTGTCGTGAACAAGGCCACGGTTTGCGTTCAGTGTAGTCTGAGCTGCGTAAAGTCAATTCAAAAGAGTGTTTGTTGTAATGTCCTACACTTTACGACCTTCATATAGTCCCTTGTTGGAAGCTTCCCCTACAGGACCTGAACATATGAAACCAGAAATGAAATATACTCGTCTACGATTGCAGTGTAATCCAAGAAACTGAACACAATCTGTAAATGAAGTGCAGCACATCTAGGCATTGAATAAACCTTTACTGGTGTACTCGACAGAAGTCGCTGTGTGGAACAGTTGGCTTAATTCCTGCGATGGAAAGAAATGCAAAGTTAAGTTTATGTATGTGTGTTCATCATGCATGAGTATAAACATGCAATCCACTTCAGCCCCCACTGTCGCTATAGAGGTGAGCAAGAGGTCCGTGTGTACCAGTGTCTGTTTACATCGTCACCCCGGCAATTTAGCCCGAGCCCACACCAACGGATTCAGCAGGAGCAGCTGACAGAAATAGAGCCTGGCCTGCCGGCCCAGCTCCACCCAACCATCTTACGGGCAGCAGGGGGAGGGGAATAGTTTGCCTGTGGAAAAGGGCAATGGGGCAAGATTACCAGAGTTCATTGAAACTCAGAGGGAATGCAAGGGGTGGTCTTGTGGAGCGATGTTGTTTACGATGGTACAAGGACAATACCATCCAAAACAACATTTCAGGGATGGATGGGAGTCAAACCATCGACTGGTTCTCTACAAGCCAGGATGAAGCTTTTTATATCGGGGGACAAGCAGAACCTTGTGTCACATTTACACACTTATCGTCATATTTTGGATTCAGCGCAATGGGTGATTCCGTTAAATAGCACTCAATACTACTTTTTACCACTGAAAGGTGTGTAATAATATGTTTGCCATATAGTCACAATAAAGCAATATGGGGGTTTGTAGAAATCATCACATTTCTAGACAACAACATAAGCTTTGTCAGATGCATGTTTGCAGACCCTCTTGGCCCTCGCTCTGTGATGGATACCTCGTCCAGAAAGCTTCTGACAAGCCTATGCGTCACTGTCACATGCCCAGTGTTAAACCTGCTAGCAAATTCCAAAGGCCAATTACTGCATGTTAAAAATGACGTACAGTGATTGGAAAGTCAATTCTATCCGGGCAATTCTTTTACATGACATGTACATTAAATATAGGTGATGTTATCATCATGCTGTGGTGCGGATGCATAAAAAGGAAGGCAAATCTCAAATTTTTTGTCCAGAGTGAACACACTTTAAACCTATAATCACAATGGTAGGAGCGCATTTGTCAAATTTTCAGTATCGTACACATACATTCTGCCCGATAGGAAATCCCTGTGGCATTTTTCTCACGTGTGCCAAGAACAAACATACACACAACCTTGTTCAAACAGTACATGCAGGTCAATCAGCATGTTTTTAAGCATTACCAAGACTTTTATCAAAAAGTTATCTTATCATTCTGTACTGCAGCGCGGGTCCAGTCTGGGTCCAGTATTTGCTCAAGGGCAAAGTAACATTATGGCACACAGCAAGCTGGATTTGCATGGGCCAAATACTGAGCACATGCTCGGAGTCTGATCATGAGTCATTTATCAAATCAGAGCATCTTGGACAAAACTCAGTCGACACCTTTGATGCAACGCTAAACGGTTGCCGGTCACACCTGAAGGCCGTGGGACAAAACCAGCTGAGCAGACTGACCCACATCAGTTACTCACTTATGACGCATGGGGACCTGCTTATCTGTTCTCACTCAAAGATATACCCTGACATCAGCAGTAGCTTTGAAATCAAACGTTTTTTGGGGGGTCACCAGGGATGAAACAAATATGCCATCGCTACCTAAACAATTCTCATAGATATTAAATACATCAACGATTACATATTGGAGATAACTGCCTGGTCAAATAGCAGCAGGTGTCCCACCCAGCCCCCACGCTACAGAGTGGTTTCTGTAGGCCTGGTCTTTGAGCTGCAGCTGACCTCATTCCTTGAGAGCAGACCTACGCCTACAGTCAGCCCCCCTAATCTACAGATCAGTGTCTGGAACAAGCAGACATACCTAGCCCTGACTGTGTACACGGGTGGCCTTCAGGATTTTAAGCAACGTGTGCTAATGCGGCACTTTGAATTCACTCCTCTTATTAAAAAATTATCTTTATCTTTCACTAGACTTGTTTTAATGGTCGTGCATCATCAGATGTACATCTACTAAGATATGTTTGACTGATCAATGTTCCACCTTGAGCAACAGAAGAATATATTTATGTTTGACGAATGATAACTAAGCCAAAAGCTATACTGCTTAATCAACTTAACAGGGGCCAAGTCTGTCTACCCGAGTGAGGGAGTTCACTGCAGCGGTGCACAAAAACATTCCATACATGAGACAGTTATGTAACTCATTAAACATGTAGGTTTCTGTGGACACATGCTTTTTCCAGTCACTATAGGCCCACATTAACAGACCAGAGCTGCCCTGTACTCTCTTATAAAACACAAGCGATGAGCTTCAGGGCAAAATGTATTTTATATACACATATTTTCTATAAACAAACATGTATAACTTTAAAATGAGTTATGAGAACTATTGCATTCACTGAATAAAAGAAACAAAAAAAATGCACGGTAAACTAAATTAGCCATATTTTTCCACTTCATATAATGTACACATACTTCATTGTATGCGCCATAAACTGGATGTTAAAATGTATTATCAGCATGCAGCTTTGCAATGAAAGATAACAAACCGTAACTATACTGTAAAGTGTAATAAAGAATAACAATGTCTTAAACATGGGTTTTAAGTAGAAGGCGATGCACATTTAATGACCAAATAAAATACACACACAAGAAATTGCCGGCAGTCTGAACAGCCTTTATTTGAAATTATTCACATTCAGCTCTCCCTCCATACAAAAACAGAAGAAGCTGATTTTCAATAGGCGCTGACCCCCAATATTATCACAAAGAAAGTTAGCCATCTGTTTTTTGGGGGGTGGGGGGATATACACAACAAAACAACTGATGCCTGCAGTGAAAAACTCTACATGTCTTAATGTAATCATCCTGTATTCCCCAACTTAAAAAATAGGCTACATTGTACAATGTTATTTACAAAAGATTAAAAAAAGTTAAATCAAAATGGATTTCTCAATCCTGCTGCAGCTCTGAAGTGAGTGAGCCACTTAATCAGCCCATTAAACTCCATTTCTTTGCTTAACACACTTTTAGGGTAAAAAACACCCTACAGTTTTCCAACTTTTCCTCTCTTTTTTTTGGTTCCTCACAAAAGCCTTTATTTAAAAAAGGTGAAAAAAAGCTTTATATGTAATGCATTACAGTCATGAATGACCCTGGAGGTGTTTTAAATGATAACTCTCCACAGGAGGTAATACCGGAGCTCAGATGTCCATCTCAAACTGGTTGTCATCTGTAGAAAAGGGAGACACGTAACAGTTAAGATTGAGAAAGGGAGGTGTTTGACAATCAGCTGGCAGTTAACATTTGTGTTTGCAGTCAGAACACAACCACACCTTAACGGACTGCAGAGAGGATCACAAAGTACAGACCTTATCAATGCATTCACAACTGGCAAGAAAAAAAACAAACATATTGGACAATATGGGTGTCGCTCGCAAGGTCGCAGAACATGTCATGTGTGTTTACTGACACCCAGACAAGGGAGGCAGAGGAAAAAGGAGGTCAGCACTCCTGGTCTGTACTTTGGCAGGAGGAATGGAGGTTTGATGCATTTTGCTCTAATGAATCTAAACTTGCCCATGAGCCCAAACCGTTGGTTACACTGTCATGACTTTTTTTGGCAATTGATTCATAGGTTATCGCTATCAGAAACTGAAGATTCTGGCAAAAAAAAGAGAAGTGTTTTACTTTCTTCACCCCTTTAGAAACAACAACTGACACCAACATCTAAACATTATAGCATAGCCTATGTTAAACCAGGTGAAATATAAAGCGATGAGTAATTTACCACTAGCCTGATTTTATACGCCTTGCGCAGAGTGGGGGATCTTTTTATTTCATAGAACCACAAAAAGCATTAAAGATGTATGAACACACTGAAATGTGCGTTTCCTAGTTAAGTCCACTCTGCAACACTAATCAAGCTGAGAGAAAACAATAAATAGAATAGATGCCAATTTACCCGCAATGTCCTTCTCTTCCTCCTCGGCCTCCTCCTTGAGATCCTGCAGTTTTCCCATTGGGTGTGTAGCAGGTACTGTCACCCCGGGGATCTGGGGCAGACAGCATGGGGGGGTCCGGGCCAGAGGGGAGTTTCGACAATCCAACAGAAACTTCCTGTCATAAATGATGCGGGTACCTGAAGGCCAAAAAGAGAATCTGGTGTTTAACCTATAACTAAATTAACATCAAATCTATCTTCTAAAAAAGGAAGGGAAGTTAATTATTTGAAGACAAAACACAACTGATTGGATGCTGGAGTAGCCAATAATATAACAGCCTAGTTATTTCAAGAGCATTTTTGCACATTTGGCAATGTGCACATTTGGAGAGTATCATTTTCCTTTACCAGAGGGGTTTGAGTTGGAAAAGGAGGGTTCTGTGTGTATACAAAGGGGAGGGCTGAAGGCTGCCGCTGCCATGAGTTCTTGGAAATCAGAGCACAAAACATTCTCTTTTTGAAGCAGGAGGCCTTGAGATTAAAGCCACATGTGTGTTCTTTGACTGGGTACGACTTAACATTAAGGGCAGATGTGACATGCTGAGGTGTGTGCGCATCCGAAAATGGCTTTTCCTCAAGCTGCGCTGACGTCATTTTACCCTAAAGCTCCACACAAACCCTGCTGCTTTCAACATCGAAGGTTGTCTTGACAAGTCTCATGTCCGTCATCGTCAGGACTTGGACAAACTCCAAGCGAATAACAGCGTCATAAATGGCCTGTTGTGATAAGTTTGACCAGGGCACGACTTCAGTCGAGGAGAGAACTGTCTCTTTATTGGAGTTTGAACCTGCTTAGCCTCGCCACGAGGAAAAACATGTTATGCAATAACTGTGGTGAGCAGTACGTCCTGGACAAAGGGAAGCAAAGCAGAAGTGGGGGGGGCATCAAATTGGGGCGAGGAAAAGGGGGTTGGAATGCAAGCTATAGTGCAAGCAAGGCATTGCAAGGCAGCCGAGAGTGCGGAGCAATTGCGTAAAAAAAATAAAAGAGGTTAAGCAAGTTACACATGACCCCAGCAGAGTGAAATGTGTTGTGGAGCAAGATAGATAGATAGATAGATAGATAGATAGATAGATAGATAGATAGATAGATAGATAGATAGAGCGCTCACACTACCCGTGCATTACATACAGTAAGTTTCCTTCCACTCCCTCCTCTTAACTTGTACAGAATGTTCTCTGCAGTTCCTGAAATGCAAAGCAGAGAGCAGCGGGGATAGGACGGCTGTGGCTCCTCCACCCTGCAGGGTCCAACCCCTCTGCTACCCCAAGTCGGGTAAAGACAGCTCTGGTTGTCTTTACATTTCATTTAGCTGACGCTTTTATCCAAAGTGACTTACAATAAGTGCAATTCAACCATGAGTACAAACTCAGAACAACAAGAATCAAGAAAGTAGAATTTCTTCAATAAAGTTAAACTACAAAGTGTTATCAGTAAGTGCCATTTAAGTGCTACTACGGTGCTACCTTTCCTATTCAAGGTGTAGTCGAAAAAGAGTTGAGTTTTCATAAGTGTTATGTTCATGCCAATAAACATGTGTCACGTAAGCCAAAGTTACCACAGCTTCGCTATTGGCAATGGAAATATACACACACATATGTTACTATGTATTCGATAGTAATTTGAAATAGAGTAAGAGTAAAACCTGTTCTTATGCATGCGTGTACTTCACGTTAAAGCCCTACGTGCTTCCGTTGTTTGGTTCACTTTGCCAAAATCAACAAATGACAGGAAACCTGCTGACAACGTGAGGGGCTGCAGCCAACTGTCACCGTGCAGAATGTGAACAACAAGCCACTTCACCGACTTCACCCCATTAGTGGTGACCAGTTCTTTGCCTTTAAATATGGTTATTTAAACAGCGATTTGAGCATAAACCGATACCCTTTATCAGCGGTTTTATGCTCGTTTTTATTGTCTGCAGCTTCTCGCGAGACCGTGGGGTTTTAGGCATTTTCGCAAAGCTTAACAGTGTCCGTGGTGTGGCCGCATTTCGGAAAACAAGAGCAGACTAAATAGGAGCGACCTCGCGAGAAAGCGTCTCGCGGTTCTTACCTCCGGGCGTGGTGGAGAAGAGGGTGCCCCCGGGTGTCTGGCTGTAACAGTCGGGTAGCTGGGACCAGTCCTTCAGGGTGAGCGTCCTGGTGGGTATGGGGCAGCTTTTCACTTCGTTTGTTCCGGTCGACATGCTAGCTGCTGCAGGTGGAGTGGGGCGAGAGTCTTTTTAAAAAGTCCTCGACCTCGCTGTGTAACGAAGACGGACGGAACTGCTTTACGGCAAACGGAGGAGACGCTTTGCGACTGTAACTCGCTAACGGATAATTCAAGAGCTCGAGCTCAGGAGAGTTTCGGGGGGTGTCCGTCGCTACAAGCAGCTACCATGTGCTGTATTTGTACTACACACGGCTGCAGCAGCCACTCGTGATGTTTTTGTGCAAGGGCTCTGAGACACGTGGGGCAACGGCTATGTGGTGCGAATGTTTTCCTGTACAAGACAGCCAAAGGGGCGGTGTTAACAAAGGAGGGAAGAGAAGGGGTGGTTCTGTAGAATGATTATCTAGTTTCATGATGAGAACACACACGTTTTAAAGAAACATTGTCTATCTTACACTTAATTAAGGAGAAAATGCATCGTTAAAACGTAAATATGTGATGTTACCGCATTTGTCAGCACTTAACAAGCTGATACCTTCCTGAAAAGCGTCTGTGTTTTGGCTATTTAGTTTAGGGGAACACACAATTATCTTTTGGTGAATGGGCTAAAATGAATGACCAAGAAATGGCATGGTTTTCAGAGTTGGGCCAACCTGAGCATTAAAAAAATTGCGATACATGTCTTCTCTGGTTCACAAATCAAGCGCTCCGCCGCCTCCACCGGTTACTCACTCGGCTACACTGCCCCCTACCGGCGGCGCACGGAGGAGCAGACAGCACGTTCCTCACGAAGTATCGACAGCTGCTTCAGATCGACTTCAACAACAACAACTTTTTGTGTCATTTCCTGTATCTATTCTGTTTTTTTTTTTTATCTATGCCATTTTTGGTATTATTTTCCTATTTGTGTTATTTGTTGGCATGCTTGCGATATTGTAATTGCATTAGTCATGGGCCTATTAAATTTATATGTATATTATCATCTTACTTTATGCTTTGTTGTATGTTGGTTTTGGTGATTTAAGGTGTTTGAGGAGAAAAATGAAAAACAGGATTAATGATCAAAATCTGTGCAAATTGCCTGTAGAATCTTCCAATTTGGTTCGTAAATAAGTGGACACATATGAGGACAACAAAAATAAAGTCCTTATTTTTTAACAATTTCCTGAATGAACAAAATAATATTACTTTAAAAAAATGATATCATGAAATGTGTTTGAGTTCCATTCCGGTTTCCTATTAGGTAGTTACTCCCATTTACCAACCACTTGAGGGCGACATTGACATGAACACGTTGGGGCCACTGTTCTTGTGCATATAAATAAGATAGTTGGATGTTTATTGTTATTATCAAAGACAGAAAGAAAATGATACTGATTACATCCCTTGAGGTCACAGTACTACCCTGCAGTCTTAATAATCCTCGGGAGTCCTTACTGCAAACTGTTTGGTGCCAAAGAAGCTTCATTAATTCTTTTTTTGCAGGAGAAAAAAAAACAATGATGTTACATTAAGACATTTTTCATGTTTCATAATTATACATTTAGATGATTTAATTAACCCAGTGCTTGCAAGGGACCTACATTAGAGATGCCCTCTCCTTAAAATCACTGTGTCACGTTTGTTTTTCTCC
The DNA here is from genome assembly GCF_910589615.1 of Taurulus bubalis. Lineage (NCBI taxonomy): Eukaryota > Metazoa > Chordata > Actinopteri > Perciformes > Cottidae > Taurulus > Taurulus bubalis. Next base: position 19,662,402 of record NC_136601.1, read on the forward strand.
AATAATTAATTATGATGTAAAATTAAGTCACACATCACATACATCATAGTTTTGAGGTTGAGAATGTATTCTTTAAATCCCGGGTGATCATGGGAAGTAATAGTCCGGAATTCGATGAGGTATAATTAAAAAGTATTTAATAAAAGGTTCATCACAAAAACAGCGTATGTATTCTCGCTTGAGACCCTCTCAAGCTCACAGATTCACAGTCTGTTCCCCAGTTACCTGCCGCCTCTGTGGTTCAAGCGAGCCCCTTCCAGTCTTGCGTGTTATTGGTTAGTTCTACGGCATGCGATTGGCTAAAAGTCCCACAGGGGCGGAGTCTCTCTTTGGCGCAGGTTTTGAAAATGGCTCCATAACATTCATGTTTTCCGGTACCTGAAGTCCTCACTCTGCCCTCCTGTGTTTACTAACGCAATATTTGACCTAGAAGGAATTGTTATTCAGTGTTATATGTTACAACTGATGAGACTACAGCTTTCAGTCATCCTTCCACAGACTCTATTTACCTCCCCCCACTGTGCCTGATAAGAACAGTAGAGATTCCCCAGACCACAAGTGGTCCAGTCCCCTTTGTTCTTAAAACCAAATACCAAATGCTCCCTTGTAAAACCCCCAACCACGTTCTATGTGTAAATTACCATGTGACCCTCAGCATACTAGTGGCTGTGTGACCTGATAAACAATCATTCATCCTAAGCATTGCAATATAACATGGACATCACTACACAGTAATAAAAATGACCTTAATATGCATACAATTACAAATCCCTCATAATAATATCCCTTATTAATTATCATATTTCATGCATTGTAATGTACACACAAACAACCCATTTTACATAGATGTGCAAGTCCAAATGTGACAAACTAAGCTTAAAAAACACTACAAGGTCATAAGATGCAAGCTAATTGGCAATCGTAGCGAGCACAATACCGCCGGCCCTGTATGGAGCCAAATCTGGGTCAAATGTTTTGTTCATTTGAAAAAAAGATTTGAACCTGAAAAATCTAGTTTTGTTGTTGAATTTTGAAAAATTCAAGTATAGTTAAAATAAAAATAAGTTTATGTAAAGTTTTTTGGGGTTAAATATAATTTGGATTTAGTTCTGTTCTGTCTATTTTCAACTTCCACTTTTTTTTTTACAGTTTCGAATCTATTTTTCGGGTTCAGAGTTTTGTCCCGGATCTGGTGTGGGGGGCGTGGTTTAAACTGAAGGGGCGTGGTCTCATGAGTGACCACTTAACAAAGAAGGCTAAGGACCGGCCTCAACCACGTTGCCTTCAGGTAACGTGGGTACCGCGAGAATTATGACTCACTACCTTCATACAACATATTCACGGGATTGGCAGAAAACAAAATTGACGCCAGTGACACAGTTATGTTTAGCAAGCTGTTTTAGGCAATGACAAATATGGAAAAGGACACAGTGGATGATGGTGAATTAAAGGCGTTAATTATAATCAAGTAAGGAAACACAACTTACTTCACAGTACAACTGTGAAGTATAAGTATAAGTCAGTAACATCAGTAATGTAAACATCAATGCGTGAGCATGAAGTGTGGGGTCAACGAAAACAAAGTCAGTGGGTCAGTCTGTCAGTGTCAGTCAGCCTCTGTTTGTTTCAGTCATTCTGTCTCAGTCAGTGTTAGTCTGTGATGTAAGATTTTCTCTGTTAACCGGGAAAAGGAGGAATAAAGTCTCTAAATCAAAGTTGTCTTTGTCCGTTTATTTCTTGCAAGAAGGAGAAATATGTAACAGCTACCCAAGGCAGTCTGTAGCATGAGCTTCAACATATGAAAAAGTCCCTGGCATATTTATACACACCGATGGATACACCCCTTCTTAGAGAAACACAAGAAGAAAGCCAGAATCAAAATGTATGACAGTGTCTAAACCAGATTCTGTTTCTGCAAAGTAAGCATATTTCTCACAAACACAATGCAATCAGTTCTTCTCTATGTTAGCTTTGCAGAAGAAGAAAACGTCTCTCTCAAGCACATCGGGACCTGTTCTTAGCTATGTTTGTTTCGCAGGCCGTCTCCAGACAGAGACACATTGTCTTTGTTTGCCCTGGGACCCTACAAGTCACTTCTGCTTACTTCTGCTTGGTACGTTTTCATTAGACAGAAGCAATTCTCTATGCAAATTCTGCTCTACCATTACATCAGTCAGTGAGTCTCTGTCTGTCTGGAGTTCGAAGCGGACACTGATGATGAGGACCACGAAGCATTTCTTTCTTTCCTTCCTTCATCGGAGCAGGACGGAGAACTTCTACTTCAACAGGTCAGTTCACCATTACAATGTAGTTTTCTAAGTTCTTATTAAAAAAATATTATTGTACTCGTATAGCACTGTTCTAGTCGTCCGACCACTCAAAGCACTTTCACATTACTTCATTCACACACTGATGAGAGGGGCTAAGGTTCCACCTGCCCATCAGGGGTAATTAACATCCATACACACTTTCAAACACAGCTACGGGAGCAATTTGGGGTTAAGTGTCTTGCTCGAGGACACATCAACATCGGCTAGCGGAGACAGGGATCGAACCGCCGATCCTCTGATTGAAGGATTACCCTGCTCACCACTGACCCACAGTCGGCCCTGTAGGACCAGGAAGCACATCGTCCCGCCTAACATGGACAGGCTTGGGTAAGTAAATCTGAACAATGGTCAAATGTATTTATTTGTTGGCAAAAACTATTGTTTAAATATTCCTAAACATCTATAAAGTACGAGAAAATGAGCTCCCTTTTGTCACCGCAGAGTTTTCTGATGTTGATGCCTGTTGTTTTTTAGTTTTCCGAATCCAGGCTTGAACGGTTATATGAACTCCAGCCTCCGAGCCTCATCCCGTTGGCAGATTTCACCCGGGACTTCTGCCGCCAGAAGGCGGTGGGGAGTTCAGCGCCTGAGACGGAACTGATCAGGTACAGCAGCCACACACACACACACACACACACGATTCTGGAGAGCAACACCCGAAACTCACTCCCTATTTTCTTCTCCCCCTACAGAAGATTCATGAACGTGGTCGGGTGCCACCGCTCCGCCAAACACAGGCAAAAACTCAAAGCGCTCTGTGGGTTCAAGAGCGTCCTCTCCGTCCAGGCTCCGGAGTTCGAAGAAGACAGCCAGAAAGTGAGTCGTCCGCTTCAATTGTTGTTGCGCCACCTCCTGATAGTTTGTCCTCTGATCATCTGTGTGTGTGTGTGTGTGTGTGTGTGTGTGTGTGATGACGGCAGGTGGTTCTCCTTCACCCCGTCATTGAGGCCACAGAACTGAACGAGCCAGGCGAGGAAAGAACTCAACCCGATTTCAAATACAAAGGGCGGGGGGACATTTTTGTTTGTGTGTGTGTGTGTGTGTGTGTGTGTGTGGCTAACTGCTGCTGACTGTGTTCCCTCTCAGGGTGATGGCTGCAGCCTGGTGAGCGTCATCAGCCACCTCGGATCCAGAGCGAACAGTGGTAAAATAATCTGAGGACAACTGTTTGCCACTATTTACGGTTACTCTCCTTGTTGCTACTGAGCAGCTTGGAGAGAAATTGCCGAGTGTTTTGTTACATCTGACATGTGCTTCTTACTGAAACTAGCGTGTATTGCTCCCTGTGCTAAGTACTTGTATTGCTTTTGAAAGACATCGTTGCGTGAAGGTTGTTTTCTTGAGACATAATCAAATGTTATCCCTCATAGGACACTACATCAGTAACGGGCCGAATCCGGATGTGGACCCGGATTAACCGCACCGACAGCTGGCGGACTTTTAACGATGCGCAAGTCTCACCTGTGATGACAACAGGCATTCAGGAAGGACGATCAGCTTGTGACGTGGCCCAAAGCAGCAGCAGGGTACCACGAGGTCCCCCGCCCAGCGAGCCGAGGTTTTCTTCCGGAGACAGGGAGTTTTTTCCTCGCCGCTGTAGCCTCCAACATATTTGGGCCCAATCTAGCAGTAGATCGGACTCATGATTCATTTATATATTTGTAAAACATCTGTACATTTGTAAAATATCTGTGATAGTATGATTTAGACTATAAAGAAAAATACAATATATGTATACAAAAATATAATAAAAATAACTTAAAAATGAATGGAAATGTCTGTGCATTTGATTTGCTCTGTGTCTTTATGTGTGTAAAATTAACAGCCATCATTTTCTGTGTGATGGTAAAGAAAGAAAGAAAGAAAGAAAGAAATGTTGCGTTCATGTTTGCACGGCGGATGTCGGCTTCACATCCGGCTACTCCTGTTGGTTAAAAAGCTAATAAATTCTATTAAAAACGTAAAGATTCAAACTGGTATTTGTCATTCAAAGTAGCATAACTTTATTCATATATCAAGCTGAGAAAACAAGTTAATATTACTTTCTGTGATTCACAATCATTTATGAAGACTTTCAATAAAAAAAGGCATACAAACATCTAATTATACTAGTTATAGTTTTATTGCTTGCATTAGTTTTTGCTATATCTGTGTTTATAGTGTAACAGGACGGTACGGAGGACAGAAGTTAGGGCAGCGCAGCAATCACAGGCAGAGTCAGTTCTGCAGGTTTTAAACATTTTTTATTAAACAAACACAAAAGTGTAGCTGAAAACATAGCTGAGTCCAGAGCTCTATCAATTCACTACACTGTATGAGTCAGCCCATTTCACCCACCGTGAAAGTATGGTCTACAACAGCTTGCTAAAGAAACTGCGTCACTGGCGTCAATTTTGTTTACTTGCAATCTATGCTGTATATAATATGCTGTACGAAGGTAGTGAGTCATAATTCTCGCGGCCTCAGCCTTCTTTGTTAAGCTGTCACTCATGAGACTACGACCCTGCAGTTGAAACCACGCCCCCCACGCCAGCCCGGGGCCAAAACTCTGAACCTGAAAAAAAAACTATCTGAACCTGAAAGAAAGATTTGAACCTGAAAAAAATATTTGAACCCAAAAAAAATTGATTTGAAACTGTAAAAAAAAAGAGAGTGAAAGTTGAAAATATAAAAGAGTCAAAATTATATTTAACCCCCAAAAACTTTTCATAAACTTATTGTTGAATTTTTCAAAGTTCAACAACAAAAACTTGATTTTTCAGGTTCAAATCTTTTTTTCCAAATGAACAAAACATTTGACCCGAATGTGGCTCCATAGCCCTGGGTCTCCAGCGCGTGGCCATGGCTTAAAGGGGACAGTGTCAAAGTCAGCTGACGTTGGTGCCGAAGAAGTACATCAGTCATGCAGATGTACAGCCTTAAAAACTAAACATCTGCCATCAAAACGTCCAGCAGCAAACACAAAAGACCAAATACACAAAACGGTGACGTCACTAACGCCCCCCACAGCTCGCCGCGCACGCTATGTCCGGCCACGCGAGACCAACACGAGAGAACCCCAAGATACATGCCCCCCTCCCCGGCTCGCGACGCACGACGTAAACAGAAACGTACGGCAAACCCTCTCCGGCTCCTGATTGGTCCAGAAATATGGAATCAGATGACGTAGAGGTTCCGGTTTCTCGTTCCCCTAGAAAAAGGTAACTCTCGGTCATTTCTGGATAGAGGCACGACTGACCCGGTTTTTTTTTCTTCTTCCCCTCCGCTGAAGGTAAGAATGCCTCGAGCCGGCTAAATAAGCAGGGTATCACTCTCTCGCGGCTCACCGTGATCTCATTACTGCCGGTTTATCCGTTTGGAGAATCATGTCGGGGTTAATTTGTGTGAATTGGCTTTAGCTAACGAACTGCATCCTCCGCCGCTAACGCTAATCAACGTGCGTGCCCGGTGACACGCGCGCTGTAATGCGCGGTGCGGCTTTTGTCATCATCCCGTCCTCCTCGTCCCATTGTCGGATAACCGCGAAACAACGCGTTCATGAGGAGGCCGAAGTAAAGAAAGCGCCTTCTGAGTCTCTCATTGAGAGAGTTTAATCCACATGTTACGTATCGGTATTCTGTTGAGCCGTGTCTGTATGAAACCACACTGGATGTGGGCATTTCCCCCGCTATGTATCCGTAATCTGTATGGGTCTTTTTTATATATGTGTGTGTGTGTGTGTGTGTGTGTGTGTGCGCCATTCAAATAACTCATTCATAATTGTGTGTAACTCGGTCAAGTGTAACGCGCGTTATCAAAGTCTGAGTCGTTGGGTTCTCAATGAATGACGCATACTGTTTCGCAATTTAATGAAATACCTGGATTTCAAATATATATATTAATATTATAAAGATATGCCGCAAGCATTTTTACTACAGTTTGTTTCAGGGAACTGGGATCCACCATGCTGTAAAATCAGAGGAAGACTCCCAATCGTTTAATCTTTATTCATCTTCTGGTGTGCAGCCAGCTTTTTCTCCCCCCTTTTTATTTTTTTTATTATCCTTTTTAGATATACAGACATGCCTGCGACGTGGATGGAAGCAATGATTCACTGAAGTGTGAATCACATGTACAGTCAGCGTTAAGGATGGGGAGAGTTGGTGACAACAGTACATTTCAGACTATTATATTTATCTTAAATCATATAATGTAGCTGAGTAGATGCATAGTCATCGTAATACTCACACTATTTCTGTATAATGTTGTGGAAGTTGTTTAATTAAATATTTATGAAGTGACAAAGTAGATCCTACGTGGCAGCTGTGATCTACAATGCACTTCCTTCCACTGCGTTCCGGTATAGCCGGTTCTCTCACTGTATGAGGTTATTTATTCAGATGTTGGAGACTAGTTAAAAGTGCAATATTCACTTTGTTTCCCCCCCTTTTATCTGCTGCTCTGCGCCTTGAGGCTATTATTAGTGCGCTGAGCTTGACCTAGAGTGGCCTTTTACTGGCCACTGAGTGGGGTGAGCTTCAAGAGTGTTGTCATTGGTTGTCTCCAGCTCAGTGCCTAACCCACGGGGGGTTGTGAGGCGGACAAGTGTGAACCCTAAGTGAGGGAACTGGCCTGGCGCGGTTGAAAATGCAACCTTTCTAGGAGGTCTCTTGTATAAATGAGCACTGAGAGGTGATGGGACATGTAGAGAACCGTTTGGTACAGAACAAGAGGCTGAGTGAGATATGGATGGTGGATAACCTTTAGTAAGTGACTAGTTTGACGCACCAACCATCGGATTGTCAGGGTTGTGTTTTTTGTTGCTGCGTGTGTGTGTGTGTGCCATCAGACGTACTTAATTAACCAACCAACTTCCTCTTCAAGACTGCTGTTGGCACACGACTGACAATTGGGTTGAAAATGAGTCCTGACTTATTTTTTGCTTTATATTTTGACTCATCATTTTCACTTCTCTGATTTTCTGTTTTCTTCCAACTTTAGGTGTCACATTCGTGGGGAGCTGACCGAATATTCCCATATCACAGTTTTGGGATTCTTACAATTGTTTCTTCCTGGGGGGGGGAGGGGAGGAGGCACTTCATCCTTCCGAGGCGTCAAACCTTCTTCGTGACCAGCACACACTGCTCCAAACTAGTCTGACAACCAGGGCTACCTAGATTTGGCCTCCACACGTACTCTTCCAGAGAACAGTATGGTTCTCCAGTCAGACTCTGCCCTCCAGGCAATCCTGCTGTTTCCAATCCACCTAGTGGTGTGGCTGTACTCCGTCCTGTCCTTCCTTCCGTGGTACTACATCACCGGGGCCGGTGAAAGAAAAGCCCTGTCCAAGCGGACAAAGGCCCGCTCCACTTCAGGCGGTGCGGAGGGCCCTTACCGCTGCGTGGACCACTTTGATTCCTTAGCTCGGGAGGACCTCCCGGGCAAGGACACGCTGGATAAGCTGTTCGAGCACGCTGTGCAGCGCTTCGGAGAGGCGCACTGCCTCGGCACCAGAGATGTACTGAATGAGGAAAATGAGCTTCAGCCCAGCGGTAAAGTATTTAAAAAGGTGAGGATTCCCACGACTATAATTATTGTCGAGAGTGATGCTTGTGAGGACGAAGACGTCTGACGTTGCAACTGGCTCTTTTCTCTCGCCAGCTGATCCTGGGGGACTATAGATGGCTCTCCTACAATGAAGTGGACTCTATCGTCAGTCAGTTTGGCAGTGGGCTGGCCGCTCTGGGACAGCAACCCAAAAGCAGTATCGCAATCTTTTGCGAAACCAGAGCGGAGTGGATGATCACAGCCCAGACATGCTTCAGGCGCAACTTCCCGTGTAAGTACATTACATTCTGTATCGCGGTGACAGTCAACGGATGTATGTGTACGGCTCGGCAAAGCTTTTATATATCTGGTTAGCATTATTGATTTACCATGTTTATCTGTTCACACTGATGTAGGCTAATAAAAACTAAATAATTAAAAGGTGAAAATACTAAACTATAAATTCATAGTTTAATTTTAACTTCTCTTTTCTTTAAAAGTGTCTGCTTAAATGTAGTTCATGGCTAGTAATGTATATTATAGTGCAAGATGTAGTCTCATAAGTGTGGGTAATACAGCAACTGCTGTTTTTATATATTTATTATGGTTACACTGACTGTGTTGTATTCACAATAGTGGTGACATTCTACGCCACTCTGGGAGAGGACGCCATTGCATTTGGACTGAACGAGACTGGAGTGACGCACCTCATTACCAGCGTGGATCTGCTTGAGACTAAACTGAAAGTGAGTTTAATCCCTTCGAGCGCACAAACTGTAACCTCACAAAACACTATTTGTCTCGATAAAAGTAGCTCCAATAGTCATCTTCAGATGACACTGACTAATTACTATGCATAATTTCATTCGCATCAAAGCTGGTATGACGAACCCAGAAAGCCCCTTAAAGCCTTTTCTCTAAAAGCTTTTTAAATTCCCAACTTTTCTTTTCTTCTAATGGGTGTTTTTTATTTTTATTTAGTAGGTCAGGTTACTGCCCGTTATAAAGAATACGTCAGCAAAGATGGAGACAAAATTAAACTATGTGATGAGGCTTTGTTGTAATGGCAGCTTCACCCTTTTCTGTCCAGAAAGTGCTTCCACTGATCCCAAAACTGAAGCACGTGATCTACGTGGACCAGAAGAAAATTAACACAGAAGGCTACCCAGCGGGGCTGTCCACCCACAGCATGCAGGCCGTACAAGAGCTGGGCGCGCTGCCGGAAAATAGTGCGTATACGTCTCACTTAGATGTGCTTCTATGTTGAAATACACACAGAAGACGATATTCGGCTTTAAGCCTTGTATACAGTCTTGAAGTTGTTTAAGCGTGTGTTTGTCTTGCAGTGGAGAGGGCGGTTGTGAAGCCTCAGCCCTCTGATCTGGCCGTGGTGATGTACACCAGTGGCTCCACAGGCAGACCGAAGGGAGTCATGATCGTCCACAGTAACCTGATTGCGGGAATGACGGGCCAGTGCGAACGCATCCCTGGACTTGGGTGAGTTCCTACTATATGTAACCCTGGTATAATGCAGCAGGTTTTTCGCTCACCATTCAACAGCCAGTGTCATAGCGTTTACTGAAAAAGAACATCTCTCCAGTGTTATCTTATCAAACAAAAACATCCTTGGCATAGAAACTGACAAGATGACTGCAGAACGTTCCATTTAATTTGTGCTGGGACAGACTCCAAGGAACAGAAAGACCACTCTAAAAGATACTCGTGTGATGATTAACATTTACCTTTTGTGTTGTGGCAGGCCTAACGATACCTACATAGCATATCTGCCCCTGGCTCATGTTCTGGAAATGACGGCTGAAATCTCCAGCGTCACATATGGCTGTCGGATCGGCTACTCGTCCCCCCAGACGCTGTCAGACCAGGTAATACGCAGCCGGCATCGACACCGGGTCATGTTGCAATTGTCATGCTGTGTTTCTTAATAACACACCTGGGTGTGGTTACTAATGCATTGTTACCACGATGCTTAGTCATTTGCTACTGGATAATGTAATCGGGGCCATCTGTTTAATTTCTTCTTTCTCCCTTTAGTCTACCAAGATAAAGAGAGGAAGTAAAGGAGACAGCTCTGTGCTCAAACCCACCCTGATGGCAGCTGTGCCAGTAAGAATCCTTCATTGCTCACTACTCTCCTCCTCTATGTTTTTCTACTCTGTATACAAAACATGTGTAAAACTTTTTTTTTTTTCCTCCTCAAAAGGAAATTATGGACCGCATCAACAAGAATGTGATGAGCAAAGTGCAGGAAATGAATGTCTTCCAGAAGACGCTGTTTACGCTGGGCTACAAATATAAACTGGAGCAGATCAAGAGGGGCTATGACGCACCGCTCTGCAATGCGTAAGTAAACCACCGCGTCTCCTCCGATGCCTTTTTATTTAAAAAAAGAAACTAAAATCAAATCTGGTGCAATTTGTCTTTGCAGCCTGTTGTTCCGGAAAGTGAAGAAACTCCTTGGGGGACGGGTGAGGATGATGCTGTCTGGAGGAGCCCCCCTGTCCTCGGCCACGCAGAGATTCATGAATGTGTGTTTCTGCTGCCCGGTGGGTCAGGGCTACGGCCTCACGGAAACCTGCGGAGCAGGCACCATCACGGAGGGTAAGCTGAGATTTGAAAGTGCGGAATACGTAAAGAACGTGCAAAAGGAAAAAAAAAGATGAGAACAAATGGGTGCGTCGCTAAGCTGTTGTGTCCTGTTCCACAGTTGTGGACATCAGCACGGGTCGTGTTGGCGCTCCCCTCATTTGCTGCGAGATCAGACTGCGGGACTGGGCTGAAGGTGAGGTTGAAAGACCTGTTTGTACAAGCTGCACTCAGAATGACAAGCATTTTGTAATTACAGGGCAATTATATTTTGGGTAATTTGCCAACCTCAGGTGGCTACACAAGCAGAGACGAGCCAAACCCAAGAGGGGAGATCCTGATTGGTGGCCCCAACGTAACCATGGGTTACTACAAGCAGGAGGGCAAAGACCAGGACTTTTTCGCGGACGATAAGGGCCAGCGATGGTTCTGCACCGGAGACGTAGGAGAGATTTACCCAGACGGCTGTCTTCAGATAGTGGGTGTGTATAAATTGCCCCGAGCTTGCTCTTCAGTCCTGTGGCTGTCTTCTGACAGCGACTGTGAAAGGCACGACACACACCTAATTTCATGGCACAGTCATTGTGGTTGTAACTTTGATGTGCCTGATAAAGGGCGCCATTGTGAACCAATTTCTTTTAATTTCCAATTTAGATCGTAAAAAAGACTTGGTCAAGCTGCAGGCCGGGGAGTACGTGTCTCTCGGTAAAGTGGAGTGCGCTCTGAAAAACTGCTCCATCATAGACAACATCTGTGCTTATGCAAACAGGTGAGTACATTACAGGAAGTGGGATTTGCATTTCTCCCACTTCCCTAATGAAGGAATACATGCGACGTAGTCTGCAAAGCGTTTCAAAATGTCCAGACACCAGGGCCTTATGTTCGGTTGGATGTAGATAAACTCATGACTGCCTCGGTTAAAACCAAACTAACTTGATGAGATTTGGCACGAGCTCAATCACATTTCTCACTTGGGTTGAGAACCCTACCGGGAACCGGTTGCGTTACTCCGAAGACTAACTTTCTTATATTATTTTCAGACGTCAGCTGACCCGAGGTTTAGCACGCAACCTCGGGTCAGCTGACGTCGCTCTTTTGCATCATCTTACAATCTGCTCCAAACCGCCGCGTTGGTGCCGTCTGTCAATCGGCTCTTATTTCTAAGAGCTGATGTCGGGACAGCCTTTCTGTAGCTTTAAGTCCAGGTGTGCTTTTTGTACACCACTACCTGCTTTAGGGTGACAATGTTGGACAGATGTGCTATACACATAGCCATAGTGGTTTTGTTTCTCAACTTCCGTCAGCGCTCTCACGCAAATCCAACTTCTTTCAGAACTTTTCAAACCATTTCAACTTTCAGCTTTGTATTTTCAATGCTACTTCAATATGACTTCAGCTAGTTTGCAAATCTGCAAACTGATTTGCAGATTTTTCCAGAGAGACCACAGATTTATTATTATGTAGCCTTTTATCAACCTTGTTTCTATTCCACATGCTTTCAGTGAGCAGAACTACGTGATCAGCTTTGTGGTTCCCAACCAGAAGAGGATGACTGACCTGGCCAAGCGGAGAGGCATACTGGGGGCATGGGAAGAGATCTGCACCCACCCGGACATGGAAAGAGAGGTCCTGAAGGAGATCAAGGAGGTTGCTGCTAACAGTAAGAAACAAACTTGTATTTACTTTTATGCCGATGCATGTTATTTTCCTTTCTCTTTTTTTATTTTTTAAACTAGCTTTTGAATGTGTGTGAGCCTCACGGTTCTCTACGTCTCACCCATGTAGTTAAACTCCAGCGGTTTGAGATTCCAATGAAGGTACATCTGAGTCCGGAGCCCTGGACCCCCGAGACGGGCCTCGTCACAGATGCGTTCAAGCTGAAGAGGAAGGAGCTGAAGAACCACTATCTCCATCACATAGAGAGAATGTACGGGGGCAAATGACATCGCTCGCCTTCGGCCGAGCGGCTCCGTTGTAACCATAACCACTGTAAATAATCCTCCCAGTGGCACCCACATGGAGTTGTGTGCCGTTTGCGTACCACATGAAAATGTCTTGGAACAAAGAAGCTGTAGCTGTTTATCCATGTGTCCTGCTTTCTATTTATTTGTGTGGGTGTTGCAATTTCACTCAAGTGACGACTCTTATTCCAGGAAAAAGGTCCCAGACCATTGCAGCACATGACATCTGCCATCCACTTAAATCTGCTGGACCTCAGTTTGTAGCTGATTTAAAAGAAAAAGTACCACTGTTCCTCCCCATGTGTTGCTGATGCTTTGTTGTTACTTCAATTGAAGATATGAACTGTAATCATCAGGGAGGCTTGTATTGCTCTTTTTGTAAATGTGGAGCACTAATGTTACTGTGCCTTCAGTCTGCAGTACCTGTGTAGTCAAGCAGAAGTGGCATCTAGTTAAAAACAAATAGACTACACGTTTGTGACACAAGAAATGCTTTACTGCCATATTTTACTTGAAGAAAAATACAGATACACTGGCACTTATAATATGGAATTAAACATACTTGTGATCACATCTGCTTATCCACCCCACTTTCTTGTTCTGACAGATATTTAATTTATACTTTTTTTGCTTTTGTCAATTTATTTGGGAAGTAATACCAAAATGTGTGACCATAAATGACTCAGGAAGACAAGCAACCATTTTAATATATAAAAATGTCCAATAGCGAGTTTACTTGTATAGAAAGGCTCTTTTGTCAATTCTTGTGGGCGGTGTATTTATTTAGGAGCAAGCATGTTTGGCTACTAACAAATTGCTAAGATGCTACTTGCATTAGCTAGTCAGCACTGGGTATTTTATTTCAGTTCCCGGGTTAATGTACAATTGGTAAAAGGGTTATCTGAAGTGGTCTGTTCCTCAATATAGGAGCGTTTTCTATGTATTTTTCAAAGTGTTGTAGTGTTGATAGATTTGCATCATTTCAACTTATAAAAGACACACATTGACAGTCGCGTTAGTTTGGTCGTTTGGTGATCTATTTATTACTCCATCATGATCACATGCCTTGTTCAAGAATAAAACTTGTTTTTGTATTTTGTGGTGTATTACATTTTTATTTTATTACAAAAAAGGAAATAAACAAACTGGATCTAAATCATCCCGGGTGAGTGTTCATACTCTGTATTTCTTTTCTTTTTAGAGAGGAGAGCCTCAGTTATTCCAGTCCTGAAATCGGAAACAGTCACTCGCGATCTTCCAAACAGGCTGGTCATTGTTGGCTGTTGCCTGAGCTGTCAAAAGAAAGTTCTGGTTGAAGAAACGCTGTTTGTTCCCTTCAAACTTCACGGTCCCGCCAGTCACCACCAGCAGTGTAGTCTGACCCTGGGTTGCTTGCTCTGTGAATGAATGAAGAAAAAAGGCTTTATTGATGCAGGATGAGTGCGATTATTGACAGTGGCATGCTTGTAGCAGGCGTCAGTCAGGTGACAGTGACTAGTGAACAGCACTCGTTCGGCACCCTGTCTTGTTAATTTAAATGTATTTAGCACATGAGCAATTGTTGAATAAAGAATGCAAATAAAAAGCAGCTGAGTGGGTGGAGCCACATTTCCTGGGAACACTCATTGTTGTTACACAGGTCAGCTGCTGTAAATTTATGATTTTAGTTGAGTCAACTGAGCCCCTGTTCTCTATATACATCCTTCGCGCAACGTCGTTTATCAGTCATTATATTCATGTATGGTTTTGAAACAAAAAGGAACAAAATATACTTTCCAAATAAATACTTTCTTTATACACTCACCTAAAAGGATTATTAGGAACGCCATACTAATACTGTGTTTGATCCCCTTTCGCCTTCAAAACTGCCTTAATTCTACATGGCATTAATTCAACAAGGTGCTGAAAGCATTCTTTAGAAATGTTGGCCCATATTGATAGGATAGCATCTTGCAGTTGATGGAGATTTGTGGGATGCACATCCAGGGCACGAAGCTCCCGTTCCACCACATCCCAAAGATGCTCTATTGGGTTGAGATCTGGTGACTGTGACGGCCATTTTAGTACAGCAAACTCATTGTCATGTTCAAGAAACCAATTAGAAATGATTGGAGCTTTGTGACATGGTGCATTATCCTGCTGGAAGTAGCCATCAGAGGATGGGTACATGGTGGCCATGAAGGGATGGACATGGTCAGAAACAATGCTCAGGTAGGCCGTGGCATTTAAACAATGCCCAATTGGCACTAAGGGGCCTAAAGTGTGCCAAGAAAACATCCCCCACACCATTACAACACCACCACCAGCCTGCACAGTGGTAACAAGGCATGATGGATCCATGATCTCATTCTGTTTACGCCAAATTCTGACTGTACCATCTGAATGTCTCAACAGAAATCGAGACTCATCAGACCAGGCAACATTTTTCCAGTCTTCAACTGTCCAATTTTGGTGAGCTCTTGCAAATTGTAACCTTTTTTCCTATTTGTAGTGGAGATGAGTGGTACCCGGTGGGGTCTTCTGCTGTTGTAGCCCATCCGCCTCAAGGTTGTGCGTGTTGTGGCTTCACAAATGCTTTGCTGCATACCTCGGTTGTAACGAGTGGTTATTTCAGTCAAAGTTGCTCTTCCATCAGCTGGAATCAGTCGGCCCATTCTCCTCTGACCTCTAGCATCAACAAGGCATTTTCGCCCACAGGAGTGCTGCATACTGGATGTTTTTCCCTTTTCACACCATTCTTTGTAAACCCTAGAAATGGTTGTGCGTGAAAATCCCAGTAACTGAGCAGATTGTGAAATACTCAGACTGGCCCGTCAGGCACCAACAGCCATGTCACGCTCAAAATTGCTTAAAGCACCTTTCTTTCCCATTCTGACATTCAGTTTGGAGTTCAGGAGATTGTCTTGACCAGGACCACACCCCTAAATGCATTGAAGCAACTGCCATGTGATTGGTTGATTAGATAATTGCATTAATGAGAAATTGAACAGGTGTTCCTAATAATCCTTTAGGTGAGTGTATGTAGTTAGATGTCGGTAGGTGCCACGAGCTGCCAGTGTCAGTAGTTCTCACAGGAGTGCCACCACTCGGGGTCAGACTATTGCCACTACTCAGAGAAGTGCCAGTAGTTGTCACAAGAGTGCCACGACTAGTCAGAGACTGGACTGACGCTTGCCACTATGGTGCCAGTGCCACAAGGAGGATCTCGGCCTTGCTGGGATTAGTGCAACATCACAAGAAAAACCCTGCTTTATTAAAAAGATCTCAACTTTGTCTTTAACACGCGTGATGTTTTGTATGTTCTGCTTCACACTAGCTCGGGGTCTCTACTCTAAGAACATTTGAGAATGTTTTTCCAGCTCTGAGATTAACCCACTGACCGTGAACTGGTTGACAATCCAGTGTTTGAACTTGAAACTCGCTCGAAGGCAACGACTCAAAAAACTCGCTGAGAGCATCCTGCCCGGACACCGCATTCCCGTTCCACACCAAGGTCGCCTTGTCCAGGTAGAGTCGGGTCAAGTTCTGGGACACAGAGGATCATTAACAATAACAACACCAACTGGGCCAAAACTGGAGTTTGAAGGCCAGTGCAGAAGAACCTGATAACATAACTCTCTCCCCAAACTCATCCGTGACTGCACTGACCTTCCCATTTCCAAAACATAACGTTAAATCAAAACCCACCTCTTCAGAACTGCTTTCATTGTGTGACTGTGTGCTCCGTGTTCTTATTGTTTTTGTTTATCTGCTTTTATTGTATAGCTTCTATAATGTTTTTTAAATGTTTTGTCAAGTGTCTTTGAGTACCACGAAAAGCGCTATATAAATTAAATGTATTATTATTATTATATTGTTTAAAGTAAAGTGGACACTGCTCTCTGGTGACCAAACTATTTACTGGACGACACTGTTAGTTATTTCAAAGACGTCAATGTCTTTAAAGCAATACCAATACATCTGTTAACTTAAGCTCTAGTGCGGTCATACACATTATTCTGAATATCTGGAGCAACGTTGCAGATGTTATGCTGTATGAGACCAAAACAGCGCCATCACTTACCCTTCTTTTCTTATCCATGCAGTCGTAATAAATGTTGACAAATTCTTCTGAATACCTGCATGACTGGTCGACATGGGTCCTGAAATCCTAGAGTGGAAAGCACGTATTAAATAGCGACCACGATCATTTCAAGTCAACTAACGCTCGTGAACGAGGTATCTGGGAGTGCACAGTGTGCAAGGTCGCTGACGTTAAATTTTCGAAACCAACTTTAACGTTAGCTAGCTAGCAAAACAACGCTATAGCTGGTGGATTTCAGGATAAACGTGTCGCATTTAAACTCACCAGCGTGCTCGCCATGAGAACAGAAATATGGAGCAGTACCACACAGAATATATTAAATATTATCAGATAGGAGAGCGGGAAATATTTTTTATTGTTAGCCTTTTCCTCCGCTTGTTCATTTAGCACGTTTAGTATCCAATGCAGCCATTTTGCATCGTGTATTACTTCCCCCCCCCCGCCCCCCCCCGGGCACCATCTATACCTATCAAAATAAAATGCTTGTGCGTTCGTTCAAATTTAATGAAGCCCTCTGATAGCTTGGTTACAAGTCTCTAAATCACTTTTCACGTCCTCTGTTTGTTCGTTGAATCAAACAGAATAACGACAGAGTGAATAATACAATGTCATGGTGTATTCAGTCTCATTGTCACGTGATGCCACTGATAGTGTTTTATTTTGAAGGGGAACAATAACCCATGCGGAAGTAGAGTTAATAATTTCCTGAGTCATTCCTTGTTCAAACGATAGGAAGAAACAACTCTCGGGCATCCCCATTTCGCTAACGTTAGCTACCGTAACACTTGTTTGACGTTTAAAACATTTATTAACAATGGCGGGTTCTGTATCAAACGTGGAGGTCTGTGAGTTAGCGTACACGGGACAGTTTGAGAAACTAAAAGAGTGCATTCTGTCAGATAAATCGCTTGCCTCTAAACTAGACCAGGTGAGAATGCATGTTTGTGACATCACAGATGCTCTGTGATGTTTTGCACGTTTTCACCCACGACTTTCTGTAATTTCAGGACCATCGGACCGCGCTGCACTGGGCTTGTTCTGCTGGACACACCGACATTGTGGCGTTTCTGCTTGAGCTGGGAGTTGATGTGAATCTGCAGGACGATGTAGGCTAAAACATCCAATGTTTGTATGCACTATTGTTAGGTGCATGAGGGGTGGAGGGGACCCTGCAATATGATGCAGTTATAATATGTATTTAATATAACAATCCATACAAACAGTATCCATCCATATAGACAATATCCATAAAAATAGTTTATATAATTTTTTTCTTGTGTAATCTGTATTGACATTACATTAGATGCAATTAAGGCTATATCAGTGCATAATAAATAAATATGTATACAATAATGAAAATGTTGCAATCTAGAATGTGAACAGGGGCATTATGGGGCAATCCTAAAAATAATCCAATTCATTTTCTTTTGTGATTTGTTACTTCCCAGGCTTTGTGGACCCCTCTTCACATTGCAGCGTCCGCTGGCAGAGAAGACATTGTGCGATCTCTGATATCCAAAGGAGCTCAGCTGAATTCACTTAATCAAAACCGATGCACCGCTCTGCACTATGCCGCCTCTAAAGACAGATATGAGGTAAGACTCCCAGGCTGCACTAGCTTTTTTTTGATAGTTTGATCTACATATATTTCTTCACTTGCTGGCTGCTACCGGGCTTGTCCTGGGGCTCATCTTTATTTTGGAACTAGCTGAGGTCAGAGCATAGCACCCTGAGGTCAGATCATCCATATTTGTTCACTTGCTAGCTGCTGATGGGTCGGTCCTGGTGCTCGTCTTCATTTTGGAACTAGCTGATGCTCAATCTCATCCTCTTCAAAGTTACTTTCAGACTTCAGAAAGTTACTTACATTTTCATAATTGTGATCCTCACATTCTGAAGCCTCTTCCTCTACATCATCATCATCATCATCATCAAAAGCTTCTCTCTCTTTCTCTATCCCGCTCTCAATTTGCCGCTGGGATGGAGATTGAGCAAATAAAGATTGGTTCCCGCAAGACAGAGGCTAAAATGTGCGGAACGTGAGAGCAGACAGGTGTAGGTGCTTTAATTGATCAACAATGTTGCAACCTTGTGCGGGAATGGCAGGGGCATAAAACAAAACACTCGCACTCGCACTCACTTGCAGCACTCACTCACTCGCACCCACTCTCAATAAGAAGGCGCAGACAGGAGAACAGAGTGAAGTTACACAGGACCTACAATTTCCACACTCTCATGCTACATTCACACTAAAAGCGTTGCGAATATTCGTAACGCTTTACTCGCGTGAGTTTACTTGCTCGACTTAGTTAATTCGCGCCTTTTGCTTAATTTGCCCCGTAAAGGGGGTGCGGCTTATCTCTGTTAAAAAAACATTACCATTTCCACCATCCACCATTGAAATAACCACCAGTTCTGCTTTATACTTGTTGTGGAAATTCCACAAACGTTGGAACGTCAAACGCCCCCGTGTTTCGGTTCATAACATTATCCGTAGCCGCACAGAGCTCCAACTTCTCCAGGAACAGCGTCTGAATGACGGCCGCTTCCAGCGCTACTTCAGGACGGCAGTGATGACGGGCAGAGCATCTCAACGCTGATCGGCTTTCGCAACTCAGCGTGAATGTTTCACCTGAGTCGGAAAATGAGGCAAATTTTTCACTTCTCACCACGCCATTCACGTCGCCCGTCGGGAATTCAAATTGTTACCAACCATTCGCGTCTGAGCATAGACTTTGCATGCAATCTACGCTTTTGGTGTGATCGCAGCATTATTAGCCCCCGGTCCCATGGACCCGAACATCCTGTATGTAATATAAATGTGTAGGGGGGTGTACAGTGTGTGGTCATTGAAGATATGTTCAGATTTATGTTCTTCACAGAAAATTAGCCAAGGCCAACGGGTCTGAGTTTGAAAAAAATAATGAATCATATAATTTTTCTTTTGATTAAAAAATGAAAACGGGCCCCACAGACCCGAACACCACACAATGTTAGTGACCATATATTTCTTTCACCACATCTACCACACACACTCACACACCAATAAACTATATTTAGAAAACCTGTGGGATTTGTCCTTTTACTATACTAGTAAGAAACTGTAAAGTACATGTATTTTGTACATTAATTTTGTATATCAACTGCAAAATGTATATTAAACTGTTACAGTTTTTATATAGTACACTGTATACATTTAGTATGGAATTGGAAAACAGAACATGACTTTGCTCTACATCCCTCATCACTGGAGAGGGCGATAACATGCAGAAAGTTATGTCAACACTAGACATCTAAATTGTAATTTTACTAGTTGGATGAAGTGAGTATCTTTACACAGACTTTCACTCATGTGCCAAAACCAACAGAAACTAACAGAACAGGATCTGAAAATGTGCATTTCCCGAAAATGGGAAGTTAAAAATTGGTTGTCAATGGCATGCAAATAACACGGCTTTCCCCTCGTTACAGATCGCCCTGCTGCTGTTGGAAAAAGGAGCAGACCCCAACGTCACCGACAAGTATCAGTCCACGCCCCTTCACAGAGCGTCGTCCAAGGGCAACTTCCGCCTCATCCAGCTGCTTCTCAAACAGAGTGCCTCGACCAACATCCAGGACTCGCAGGGCAACACGCCTCTGTATGTGTGAATAAGTATTCAAGTATTCGTCTAATACAACATTGTGGCCACTGGCACAGACATACAGTTTCAGTGTGATACTGTTGGTGGAAATGGACAACGCACAAACCCTTAAAGGGTCAGTTGAGCTACATTTAAAACAACTTTCCTCACTTATTTTTAGTGGTATCCAGTCATCTAGTAAGTTTGGTTTAATTTGTCTCAAATTGAAGGTGTCAGTCTCAGAGATATTTTCCTCTGCCCTAATAAAATGGAGGTGAATTTAGTTGGAGGTGCTTTTAACATTGACAATTTTATCATGAATTGTATTCACAATTCTGCCTGCATTGTCTTTAACCAGCCACCTGGCGTGCGATGAGGACCGTGTGGAGGCAGCCAAGGTGCTGGTGGAACACGGGGCCAGCATCTACATTGAGAACAAGGAGGAGAAGACCCCTCTCCAGCTCGCCAAGGGCGGTCTGGGAAACATCCTCCGTCGGATTGTAGAGGGATGATTCTTTGACCGAACCTAAGGGTCATGCTCCAGCTTGAGTCCCTGCAACCTAAAGTTACATAATGAGAGTCCTCATCCCAGTCAGTCCTCCCCGAGCGGCCTGGTGGGACACATAGGATGTGTAACAGGTGGAAGATGTGAATTAGAAAAGTTTGGACTGCACTGGGTCGTCATCAGCTCCTCAGATGGGGGATGAAACTGCCCAAACCTTAGGTGTCTCATCAAAAACACTCTAGTGCACTAAGTGCGGTCTACCAACTGCAGCCTAATTTCTTTTGATCGATTTCTTTTTACCTTTTAATTGTTGCAAAAATTCCCTAATAAAAAAAACTTATTCAGCCTGTTGTCTTAGGTGTATTTATCTGTTGTACATGTAGGCATTGAATCCAGCCAATTCCTTTTTAGACGACTCCTGAGGGAAATGAGCTGGCTCTTAAAGCAGCTAAATGCTCCAGCTAGTAGCTAAGCATGTCTGTCTGGTGCTGTGCAGGTTGGATACAGTGAGCTTTAAGAGCTTTTCCGCTGATAACACCTGCCTTGTACCGCTGGAAATGAATTGAGTGAACCATAACATTGTTGCAGGCCAGACCACAGAGCTTGTTAAACTCACTGTATATCTATACCGCAGATACGGGTGATCATTTTCACACATTTTCACCTTGTATTTATGTTGTGATTTGACACATTGTGAACGTTACAGCACCCAAATGATCAGTGCTTTTTTGGGGGTGGGGATTCATTATATAGTTGATCGTAAGAGTTTGATAATTTTTAAAGTGTGTCTCAGTTTATTTGTGACCTGCTTTCTTTAGCCTGAAATTAAAATGTGTCTTTTATTAGTGTTTAACGTGCCGTGGGTGAAACATGCTCACTATAAACAGTGGTGGAACAAGTACTATCATGTACTTAGGTAAAAGTGGCAACACCACAAATATATTATAAGTAAAAGGTCCTGTGCCAGCAAAAAATTATCTCTGCTGGAATTATTTGGTTATATATTATATTTATAAATGTGTCGTTGTAGCTCAGATTAAATGTACAGTAGAGTAAATGTACAATATGACTCGGAAGCTAAATGTAGTGGAGTATTAGAAGTGTAAAGCAGTCAAGTACTGGATGGAAACTTTAGTCAAAATATGTGTTCTGTCACACAAGCATCATATATATATATATATATATATATATATATATATATATATATATATATATATATATATATATATATATATATATATATCCAAAAAACAAACTTGAGTGATTTCCCGCGAATTCCCAAAACGCCCCACACGTCACAGTGGTGGTCAGCTGGGATGCGCCAGACGAGGTGCGCACATCCCGTTGCTTTCGCTTCCTGGATGTCAGGTCACGTTAAAATAACCTGCTCCCTTTAGTCACTGCATTCTGTTGCAGGCGGTGTTCGCGCCGAAGACCGACTTAAGATAAAGACCGGAGAGTCGGCTGTCAGGTAATTTTGGAGGTTTTCTGCTGCGATAGTTTATCGAGTAACTTGTTGACCTTACGTCATGTAGAACAGCCAAGCTAACGTAGCTAGCTAACGTCTGTAGCTAGCTACGTACTCCTAGTTAGTGCTGGTCAAAGTCCTTACCGACTCTCTACACCCTACCGATTAGTGTGCTTTCAGCTCATTGTATTGCTTTAGTCTGACCACCGAGCTAATGCACC
Organism: Taurulus bubalis; assembly: GCF_910589615.1. Lineage (NCBI taxonomy): Eukaryota > Metazoa > Chordata > Actinopteri > Perciformes > Cottidae > Taurulus > Taurulus bubalis. Next base: position 19,684,721 of record NC_136601.1, read on the forward strand.
GTGAGTGTGTGCGTGTGCGTGTATGTGTGTGAGAGAGTGTGTGTCTGTCAGCTGTCATTCAGCTAGCGTTATATTCGGTGTTTACCTCCCAGAGACTATGGGACTGTTGGTATTGTTTAACGCAAAGCTTCGAGGCCTTTCTGTAAATTGCGATGGCCCCGTTGTTACGGCCTCCTCGTTAATACAAGAGAAGATAATAGCTAGGCGGCTGTTATGTTGACGTCTGCGTCCGTACATTAAAACACTCGTGTTTCCTAAGGTTACCAAGACTTTGCTGTTGCTCTGGTGACTTATCTTTCTGGAAAGAATGTCGACACAAGTTTAAAGTTCAGAAGCTGCTCAACCCAAATGAGTCAATGTAATCTTTAGAAATGGGAGTAGATCAATAGTTGCTCCATTAGCACTGACAGTGTGGTCACAAGGTCAGTCACAGTGCTGTCTGCAGTGGGATTTAAGTGTAAAGTAAACGGAGATTGTGCCGTTTATTTGTTCCGTTTTATTAGCTTCAAATACAGCTGGTGGGGAAACAAATGCACATTTTACTACACGTTTACTTCCAAAAAAAGAAAAGAAAACTGTAGGTTGTGTGACGGCAATTAAAGTCCCTCCGTCTGAAGAAATATGTATAAGTGGAGGTGTGGTATTTCTGTTTGTCCCATGGCATAGTGTTAGTTGTTGCACCGCGAGGGATACACACCTTTTTGCAGTAGACTGAGCCAGTCTCTGGTGCCCATCCCTCACATGGAACATCCAATGCCTCCATGTGGTTTGCAGGCTGACTGCTTCTCTTAAAGGCACAGTGACCCTTCAGAGAGCCTAAATGGGCTGATCGGCTCTCTGGTGCCAGACAGAAATCTATTTAACCATAGAATACAGACTTTTAAATGGACTGGTTTTCAACCTTCAGGGGAAAAAAAGTAATGTATGTGTATTATCTGTATTGTAGGTTGTTGGCTACTTTATTTACGGGTGCTTTACATCTCAGTGAATTTCCTCCTAACACATACAGCATTTGTTTTTCTCTTTCCATTTCGTCTACAGTCATTCTGTCATCAAGTTCCACTCAGCAGTTTCCTGTCTGGCTCCATCATGTGTGATCTCAGAGAAGACAGCCACTTGGAGGCAGATCACATGGCTGATTTTTCCCAGATGAACAGTCGCCTGGACTCATTCCGCGGCTCCAGTCTGGCCCAGCAGGTACCGGCAGAAAACTTGGCCCGGGCCGGCTTCTACTTCACTGGCCCTGCCGATCGTGTCCGTTGTTTCAGTTGCCAGAAGACTGTGGAAAACTGGTGCAGGGGAGACACACCTGTGGAGAGGCATAAAGAGGTAGTTGGGAGTATTAATGAAAATCACACGGGAGGAAGTTTTTTGGTTTTGTTTTCATCCTGTTCTAAGTTGCTTTCCCCATTGTTACAGGTTTCCCCATCATGCAGCTTTCTCATCTGCGCCCACCGCACCAATTTCAGCCTGAGTTGTGAAAACAGAATGACCAACGGTTCCACATACAACGAAGAGGCAGAAGACATGGAATATCGCTTGAGAACAGGAGAGGTAGTCGATGAGTCCACATACCCAATGGCCCCTCACATGAGGAGTGAGGAGGCCCGGCTTCAGACCCTCTCTTCTTGGCCCTCTACTGCTCCTGTGAGACCCCGAGATCTGGCCCAAGCTGGCCTCTACTACCTCGGTGTGGACGACCGGGTGCAGTGTTTCTGCTGTGGTGGCATGCTGGCTGGTTGGGAAGCAGGGGACACCGCCTGGGCGGAGCATACCAAACATTTCCCCTACTGCTTCTTCATCCTCGGTCACGATGTGGGCAACGTTCCATTCCAGGGAGGTACAGAGGAGGAGGTGAGCGGCAGCAGACAACATGCACACGCTCGTGTCCCTATGGGGAGTCTGGAGGAGAGGCTCGGCAGCTTTGCAGGTGTCTTGCACCCCGTTGACCACGAGAGTCTTGCCAGAGCTGGCTTCTACAGTGCCGGTACAGCACAGTGTGCTCACACTTTGAGTGATTTAAATGATTTCTCTGGTATTTGAGTCAAAGCAATATTTAATTGTGTGTGTTTCCTTCCTTACAGGGACAGGAGGAGACAAGGTGTTGTGTTTCCACTGTGGCGGAGGCCTGAAAGGCTGGCAGCCCGAAGAAGACCCTTGGGAAGAACATGCCAAATACTACCCTGGGTGAGAAAAACCATGATTGTACCATTAACATAGTTATATGCACTTTTATTTATTTTTTGCTGCGGCAGTTAATTTTGTTATAATAAAATCCTGTTGTTTTTTTTTAAAATCAGATGCAGCTTCCTGTTGGCAGAAAAAGGACAAGAATTTGTCAACACTATCCAGCTACAAGACCCACGACGAAATAGAGCTGTAAGCATCCAGTGCTTTTACATGCATTTATGAGTAACTGGGTTGCTGTTGAGTTTGCCAAATCATTTGATTTTGTAATGTAAACAAGAAACTGCTTAAACACGTTTCAGAGAAACCCGGTGAACGCCTGACGTCCTGGCTTAACCGGATAGCCAACTATTTGTTTACATGTGGCACATGTGCACGATAAAGATCCTGGACAGCCAAACTATTGCTGTGACAGCAGTGTTTTGGGATGAAAGGAAATATTACTACTCAAAATGGTGCTCACTTGTATCCAAAATGTTTCAATCCATAATATGTCTAAAACTGAAATAAATATCTTCCAGACATTTAAGGGATGCAACTCCTAATGCAACGCTCGCATGCCTGCATGTACTTTTCAAAACATTGTTGGCACCTCAATTCATCTTACGTGAGACTTCAATCTGAATCAGACATACTGTAGATATCTTCCATGTTCCAGAATTATATATATATATATATATATATATATATATATATATATATATATATATATAAAAAAAAATATATAGTATTATTTATTCTGGCTCAGAAAGGACACATTGTCCGTTGGAGCAAATTTTGAAAAAAAAAGAGGTAACACTGAAAAATACCCACGTGTCGGCTTCAGTTGAGCTTTTGAATGCATTTCAAGGACGGATTTCTTTTTTGTGTCCATCTCACATTAAAAACACGTTAAGAGGTAATGTCTTTGCAGCCAGTATGGTCAACCAAGAAGTCCACGTCCATTTAGATGTTGTTTTAAGACGCACTTGAAAGATGTTGACCTGCCTGTTAACTGCAGTGGTTGGACAAATTGAAAAAGAATGCATGCTTACGATAATTACATGATTGTATGTAGTAATGTATGCAGTTCTCTGGACACGTATACAAGCTGTGGAAAATGTGTAGTGTCACTGAGGCTTTTCTTTTACTTGTATTATTCAGAAAATAACTATGATCATGTTTGTTTTCAGGCTTCGAGTCATGCAAATGGATTTTCTGGACATGGGAATGGTAAACATTCATTTTATTTGACTCGCCTTTTTAGAGAATTTAGGAATAATGTCAAACATCTACTGTAAGATGTATTGTATACATTTGGTATACTGGTAACTAATAAAAATAGCGTGACACTATGGAACAAGTAGCTGTGTACGATGACACAACGATGTTTCCTCGTTGTGTTCAGAGGTGCTGCAGTCTGCCATGGCTCACGAGGCCATTGGGACGGGTCTGGAGCCCAGTGTGGTGGAAAAGACCATCTTGGAGAAAATCAGTGCGACAGGCTCAGGCTACTCCACCCTGGAAGAACTCATGGAGGATTGTCTTAACAACTCACAGGAGCAAGGTACTGGCGCCACTCCATGGTGAACCAGGTTCATAGTGACAGTGACTACATAAAAACGAAAAGCAGCAGCGATTTTAAATATGAGTAAACTCATTTTGATCTCTCTTCCCCTCCCCCTCCCACCCGCTCTCTGTCTTCCAGATATGAACCCACTGGAGAAACTGCGGGAGCTGCAGAGAGAGAAACAGTGCAAAATATGCATGGACAGAGATATTGGTATCGTCTTCATCCCATGCGGACATCTGGCCACCTGTAAGAAGTGTTCCGAGGCGCTCGTCAAGTGTCCAATCTGCTGTCGAGCCATAACGCAGAAGATCCAGACCTATATCGCCTAAAGGGGATCTCAGACTCTCGCCAAACGTCAATGCTGCTTTGTCACTTTCTTTATAATGTTGTATTTTAATATAAAATGTAGATAGCTTATGATATATTTAAGGATCGTGCTGTTTGTATGAGAATGAAAGAATGAGTAATCGTCCAGAGGCAACAATATTTTCACAATCACTACGATGGTAAATAGCTGTTAATATAAGATGGGATGATACTGTACATAGCTGAGGTTTTTATTGGCATTTAATGGAAACTGGAACTTGTAAATTCACATTTAAGATTAATTACCATTTTGCAACACTTTCTTGCCAGAGGTGCCTTTTCTCTAGGTTCATGGACTTGTCTCATTTTGTTGTTTTGTGTTGATAATTCTTGCGTGTCTCCCTCATCTATTTAGTATGGCGTGGTTATGGACAGGTTTCTCATCGTGTGCTGCTCTGTATTAAAATGGGTAAAGGTAGATCATTAATCCATTAAAATGATTTGTAACTGACAATATCAACTGTAGTGTAACGCCAACAATCATAGCCTTCAATTAATCAGTGTTGTGTGAAATTATTTTACCATTCCATCATGCAATCTGTTGTCATCAAGACTGAATAAATTGTAATTTTTGGACTTGGAAAAAATGCTTTTCTTTGACTACTACACTGCAATGTCTAAGTGCAACTGGTTGGATTTGGTGTAAAGAGGAGGTCCGATTAACCTTGTCCCACACTTAGAGAGGGTTGGCTTTACTTTGTTAAACTGGTATTCTGAATTGTCCTTCCAAGTTAATTCAGTTTTACTAGAAATACTCCTTTTTCTCTGCTGTGTTACTTTGGGAACAGGGATGAGTTCTCTGCATATTTCACTTTAGATATATATGGTCTAAGGGGGCCAAATAAAACAAGGATAAACTAAGTTGTGTCACAAAAGAGATTCATTCATTCATGACAGGTCATCTAAAATACTGGGAGGAAGCTGAACCATGGTGGTAATGAGCGCTGAATATAAATTATTGTTTCTATTCCCCTTGTTCAAGTTGAATAGCATTAAGATAGTCAAGTCAGTATGTTTTCCTGAATAGTTAAAGACGTGCATCTTGTAAAAGAGAGCAGAAAACAAAACGCGGTCGAGAAGCGCCGGTCTTATGGTGCAGTGCTCATCAGTGACCACTAGGTGTCAGCACATCGACTGTGTATCTATGGCGACGCGCTGTGGCCGCTAGGTGGTAGCTCTGCACCAGGATTTCCTCCTCCCAGGTCGTCGAAACAACAAACCGAACTACGGAGCAAGCGGGGTGAGAGAACGTCCGAAACCGCCTCTGACCGCGACTTTTAAACTCTTTTTTTTACAGATTTGCAGTGGGATACAGACGGAAGCTGTGTGCGAACAGTAAAAGTTACGATTCGACCGGGACTACATTTTTACAACAAGGTAAGTTAGCTGTAAAATGGCGGAGAGCTATCTGGAAGTTAGTTGATTTGTATTTTGCTAGCCGGGCTAGCTCCCGACGAGCCCTGAGCGCGGATGCCTGAACCAAGTCGCCTCGCTAGCTCGCGGTTCGTGGCTACTTCGGTTGTTAGCAGGCTGCCGACCTGGTTTTTTTGGGGGGCACAGCGACGCAAAAAAAATAGTTCGTAGCCCGAAGAAGCGTTTTATTGTTCCAAGCAACTTATTTGCACTTTATCTATTTGTAAACAAAGTGTTTGTTGCTTATGCAATACGGCGCTGGAACTCCCGAGGCAAGATGGAGGACGCAAGGACGTGATGTTTTTTTAGGTAACGTTAGCTGGTAGCTGTTAGCGTAGCCCACCAGTCGTGGTTATTATCGGCTGCTTCGTTACAGCACACCGTTGTATGTTAGGAGCATTTGCTTTTATCTCCGCACAAGCACCGGGCTCGACTGGTTCGGAGCCAGAAAGCGGTCATTGTCCTCGGGAACATCGCTGAGTATCGTTATTGTGTACTAGCCCGTGTTAGCATGCGCTAGTACAGTAGGGCTGGCGTTTGTTGTGTTTATTATGGTGCGATAGCGCGAGGAAACACTATGCACTGCACGCGCCCGTCGCCCTCCTCGTGCGGCGGATCCCGGTCTGGTCGCGCGGAGTCGCAGCTTCACTCGATCGCTTCTCCGCGAGCTTTGACGCTCGTGAAAAGAGCCTAGCTCGTGGCGCTAGCATCTAGCAACGCACCGGTGTCAATTTTGACAGGAGCCGACGGAGAGCGCAGCCGCGGCGGCGTGGTTGGAGCGAGCGGAGCGGGGACTTTGTGCACCGTGGAGTTGCAATAACGTGCACTATTTGGGTTTCACAGCTCCGTTTGAGCTAACATCGTCTAGTCTCGCTTCGCAGTAACAAGTTTACGAGATACACGGGACCAATTTGGCGCCACTTTTTTCAGTCTACACCCATAGATTCCCGTCGTCTTGGCGTCTCCCTCTTTATTAAGGAAACAAGCGCCGTGGCACAATCGCTCATCATTACATATCCCCGTTAAATTAAAACTCTGTGCGTCTACGTTGACTGAGGTGGGCTTTTTTTTATACATATCCTTTAATCGTTGTGTATAAGCGACATGAAATGTGTGCTTGGTAAGATATGTGGGCCATCAGTATGTGTGATGTTGTGAGAGAGAATCCCGTGACTGATATTACACCTGATTTATATATGACCATTTCATTGAAAGTCTTCTCTCCACTCATACGCCCCTATAACGCTGTTATTTGTGCTATTATTATTTAGGATCACTTGTATGTCATCACTGAGTGCATGGACAGAAAGACGCCCCCAGAGTGGCTATATGATGGGATAGTTCAAGTTGAGCTTTTCAGGACTAAGCAGATGTCTCTGATGTGCTTTCATTGTCTTCCTTCACTCTCACAAAAAAGGCATTTCCATGTGTTTCTGACACGCATGACAGAATCCTAATTTTGAATGTTACCTCTGCTCACTTCTTTGATGTATGTGGCACCAATTTACACATCACAACCGTGCAATAGTTTTTTTTTTTTCTTCTGTGGCCTGCAGTATCTTGTTGATGTTGATACTGTCTTTTGATTGGTTGAGATATGTATGGGGCGGATAGAGCAGCGCCATATTTGGCCATTGAGGAAGACACTCCAATGTTCCCCGCGTGACGTCTGTAAGCCAAGGGAAGCAGAGAAAGGGAGGGAGCCAATGGCGAGACAGCTGAGCGTGACAGAAGCATTAGTGCACGCCCACTGTTACCATGTGAAACCGGGTTTTTTTTCTTCTCAAAGGCATCAAAGAAGCATTTGCTCACTACAGAGGATGTGCTATCCGCTAACATGTACCTATTTGATGTTTGCTTTTGTAGCACTTATTGCTTCTGCTGTGTAGGAATGAGTGTGCGTGTGTATATCTCCATAAATGACTCAGTCATGTATATATATTCTAGGTCACATGCAACCTCCCCTGTCTTGCAATTTCTGAGGATCTCAAGCAAGTCATAAATTGAAGTTATCCAGAAGATGTTACAGAAATGATAGCAGCACCAGAAATACCATCAGAGTTCTCCTTTACTCAGTAAGTGCTTTCTCCCACTTTACATTTTCTGTAAAAGTTGAGGTTGGCATGTTGTTTTCAATCTAATATTTGCTTATGTCCACCAGGGATACAGACACCCGATTCTCTTCAGACACAGACTTCTCTGAGGATATCGATGGAAGGAGTACGACCTCAGCAAAAGGAAAGGTACAGAAAGCACAAATACCACAGTATTGCATCTATTAGTTGCAGATATTTGTGACAAGCGCATTAAATTAGCGTTTTCTTCTCTGCAATGGTTCTCATTCTTAACCATTTGTTATGGTCTTCTATTCTGTTCCAGGGTGGAAGGAAGGGGAAGAAGGCAGCAGGGGAGAAAGGCAAAGGAGGGAAGGGAGCCGGCCGGATAAATGGCCACCACCAGGAGAATGGCATGGAAAACATGATGCTGTTTGAGGTGGTGAAGCTGGGCAGGAGTGCAATGCAGGTATGAATGGCAAGATATTTGAGATTGCCACACTGTAAAAATGTGTTTCTTCAGTCGCATTAAATAATGGTCGGCATTCTTACATCTATCCCTCATTTCTTGCAGTCTGTCGTCGATGACTGGATTGAGTCTTACAAACACGACAGAGACGTTGCGCTACTAGATCTCATCAATTTCTTCATCCAGTGCTCGGGGTGTAAAGGTAGGTGTGTCTGTTTACGGCATCTTACTCCTTTTTAAATGCATTGGGGAAAAACATTTGATTCTGTGAAGAACCACTCGGACAATATTTGGTACTCCCCTTTCCCCGAGTTGGTCTACTTGACCGCGTAGTGAATGTCTTCCCGTCTAACCCCTCTGTGTATCAGGTGTGGTCAGTGGAGAAATGTTCCGCAACATGCAGAACTCTGAGATCATCCGACGAATGACAGAGGAATTTGATGAGGTAGCTTTGTGTTTTCCAGTATAATCATTACCATATTCACCATGAATCTATTGTGTGTAACTTAAGATTGAACATCACATTTACTCTTATAACTGCCTACTTCTTTGGAGGATAGAGATTGTGTGAAGTCATTACATTTACCGACGTTCTTCCCTCTGTGGCCTCTGTAGGACAGCGGTGACTACCCTCTAACCATAGCAGGACCCCAATGGAAAAAGTTCAAATCAAGCTTTTGTGAATTCATTTCGGTGCTGGTGCGCCAGTGTCAATACAGTATCATCTATGATGAGTACATGATGGACACAGTCATCTCCCTTCTCACCGGACTATCAGACTCTCAAGTCCGAGCCTTCAGACACACCTCAACACTGGCAGGTAAGAGGAACTTTGTCTGTGTTTGTTTGTTTGTTTGTTTATTTATGTGTGCGTGAGAGACACATTTGAATGTCAGTGATGAATTGCTGTGTTCTTTAAGCACACAGTTGATAGCCGTCTGGGAAAAGTAGCAGTTAGGAGGTCTCTGGGGGCCGTACCTTAGTTAGGTAGTGCCGTACCTTTTGGTTGTAGTGGTGTATGTTATGGACATGCTGCATATAACCACTGATAAAGCCACAGCACTCACAGGTGTCCTTGTAAAAGTGGAATAACCTACAACTTTATCATTGGCAGGGCTTGTGTAGGAATAACAAAAGTAGATGTACCCGCTAAAATGTGTCAAAGGCTCCAGCAGATCATGTTCTCTGCAATCCCCAGAGGAATGCAGAGCACGCAGCCAATATCATTTATGCAGCAACATTATACATTTTTTCCACAACAGATGTAATTTAGCAGGTGGGCGGTGTGGCCACAAAACATTCATGTAATGTTGTGTCAAGAAAACCATCTTTGTCCTTACCTGTCAGGCTACAACAGCAGAGTGCTTTTGTTGAGTTCATGTTTTGATGCTGTCGCTGTACTTCGCTGTCGGAGAGGGTCAGTTCCAGCGGAGCTGTTTTTAGATGGTTATAATGTGGGTAGTAATTATTCCTTACTGCGCCTAGGCAATACAATAATGGAGGCAGCTACAAGTAGACAGGTTTTATTCCTACTGAAGAGTTTGTTTACCTCGTTTCATTTCCAACTTATTCTCATCCAAGGTTTTATTTGTTATCTAAAAGGGTAACAAATACAAATCATTTCTAATTTCCTTTAATAGTAGGGCACCTTGGTTTGCAACGGATTATATTTCATCGAGGGGTTGTTTTATGTTGAACATCCATGACAATTACATGAACAAAGACAAAGACAATTACAAATTGCCAAGTCAGGTGAAGTCACACACGTGTGTCATCGGCCAATTATGAATTACTACATTAAAGAGTTGGTGTTGTGTGGATTCCTCTCATTTCTTGATGTTACTTGTGTGTTTTGGCAGCCATGAAGCTGATGACAGCCCTGGTGAATGTAGCTCTAAACCTGAGCATCAACATGGACAACACGCAACGCCAGTACGAGGCAGAGAGGAATAAGATCATAGCCAAAAGGGCCAATGACAGGCTGGAGTTGCTTCTGCAGAAACGCAAAGAGGTAAGTGTGGCCACATGGCAATTTGCTGCCTACTCTTAAAAAAACCCGTTGATTTCAGCACATGCCTTTTTGCATTTAGACATGCCCATTGGATGATTCAAATTCAATCTGGATCAGCTAATCCCACCCAGATGCAGGTGACTGAGCAGGGGTTTAGTAGTAATTTAGTCAGAAAGTCGCAGACCCTTTTTTGTGGTGTGTGCTCACTGTGATATGTATGCGCTGCTCTTTGTTTATGTAATATAAAAGTCTGTACAGAGTTGTTGAAAACGATGAGTTTCACTGACACTAGCGTTGACAAGGTGTTCTCCACACCTCTACGCAGCAGAGGGTTTTGCTTTTTGTCCGCCAGTAAATGTCAATAATTTCTATTAATCTCATGTAGGCAAAACGTTTGACGCAATTATCCATTTTCTACAGCCAGTTCTTTTTCGAACCACTTTTCTTTGCGTTCTTCCGTGTTTTCTTTCATTATTATTCTAATACCAGTTGGCTTAACTGGCAATTATGTTCCCACCCCTAGTAAACAATAAATAAGGCAGCCTCAACACTCACTACATCAGTTTAGCTTGTCATTTTGGAAGATGTATTTTTACCCTCTTGAAAAGTGGCTGTTGCAAGAAAAATAGATGTGCGTTGTTTCATTTATAATTTTACTGGACATCCCATGTGCTTACATGATGTAGAGCACTAACCTGCTGGAAGGTCTGTGTATGAAGTGGGGTTTTTATAATGTGATACTGCAGTTTAATAGTTTTAATGATCTGCAGGAAGCCCTCCGAACCCTCCATCCCTCCTGCCAGACAATGAGCGTGACATAGTTCGTAGACTGCAGGTTTTTAATTGTGGTTAGAATTAAGTGTCGGCGGTCATAATCTAATTTTATAAAAGCCTTAACAGTTATGTAGGTGACATCTCCCTACATGGTATTGTATCAGGCAAACCCTGCAACCAAGCTAGCCAGTCCCAGTGATACGTGTAAAAGTAAATAATTATGAATTACTTCATAATAAGCCGTTGTAGGCGATGGACCCGCAGTGACTGTGTTATTGGGCTGGGATTGTCCGTTTAATAACTTGCATAACAGCAGGTCCCACCGGGCATCCATCTGTTGGTTCAGTGTTAGCTCCACCGCAGCATGGTGACATAGTTGGCTGACACTCATCTTGTTATGTTAACGATGCCCCCTGGCCACCTCTTTATGTTGCATTCTCGTCCATAAGGATTCACGTTTGACCAAGCAAATCAGCTCACGGGTTTTGTTCTCCTCTCCATTTCAGCTCCAAGAAAATCAGGATGAGATTGAAAATATGATGAATGCAATATTCAAAGGAGTGTTTGTTCATCGATATCGGTACGGCTTCACCTATTCTATTCACAATATCCTCTACAAGCATGACTGATACTGGTTGTTAATGCTGTTATAGCAAACTTTAAAAACAACATTGTGTTCCAACAGTGATGCGATAGCAGAAATCAGGGCAATCTGTATAGAAGAGATTGGAGTGTGGATGAAGCTCTACAGCGACGCCTTCCTCAACGACAGCTATCTGAAGTACGTGGGATGGACGATGCACGATAAGGTGGGTTCCAGGGACATTTCTCCACACACTTGGATGTCTTCACTTTATTTGCCTCATCAGACGTCTTCTCAGGACCGTGTGGACATAACAGACTTTCATTTATTTACATCTCCTCCGCGCGCCTGTTAGTTTTGTTGCACCTGTTGTAAGAGCATAGCTTTCATTCCTTTTATTATTCCGTAGTGGTTTCATGACGCCCCATAATTCTCAATTTAGCGATGCACAACAGCCGACTGAGCAGATGTCTAATCAGCCGGCATAAGTGAAAACACCTGTATGCAGGGCTGTAAAAGGCCCAATTAATAACTCAACTGTAAACTAATTGTAGCCACAACAACTCAGAACACAGGACTGAAGCCTGCTGTTTTCCCAGCATTGATTTTACAGGTTTAATAGGTAATCAAATAGAAAAACAGGCGAGTCTTGGTTATTAATGTCTTCAAGTGTTTTTTGTTTATTTCAGTTGGTTTTGTATACAAAGAAGAAAGACTGGTCCATGCACGGGGTCATTGACTGTTTTCTAATTCTCTATTCCAGCAAGGCGAGGTACGTCTGAAGTGTCTGACAGCCCTGCAGGGTCTCTACTACAACAGAGAGCTCAATGCAAGACTGGAGCTCTTCACCAGTCGCTTCAAGGTCAGCACCACCTGGTGGACAACCTCAGCACAACACCTCCAACTTTATCGTCTCTCACTCGTACACATCAACAAACACTGGGCTCATGCTCACATATATTTGTGATTGGTCTGACATAATTTCGCTCGCTAATCGAATGAATCCTTTTAGCCAAATAGCTCATTAAATCTGTCTTCTCTCTTTCCACAGGACCGTATTGTCTCCATGACTCTTGACAAAGAGTATGACGTTGCAGTGCAAGCAATTAAACTACTCACTCTAGTCTTGAAGTAAGTGGCTCTGCTTTTGTTCTTGATTGTATTTGATTTACTGTGGTCTCAATTGCCCGTTTTCCTGCACATCAGTTAAGGGCAAGCCCGTTTCGAGTATTGCATGAAGTGTGTGTGTGAGCTACTTTGGAGCTTTAGTTGACTGACCCTCTGTGTTTGTCTCTGCAGTAGTACAGATGAGGTGTTGACCCCCGAGGACTGTGAGAGTGTCTATCACTTGGTCTACTCGGCACACAGGCCTGTCGCCATTGCAGCTGGAGAATTCCTCTACAAGAAGTACGTCAGACATGCTTTACATTCATCAATGAGCAGGAGTCAAATCTGTGTTCATGGCTGAGCACAGAATGAGTTCAGGAAAATGAATATAGAGGCAGCTTGGGGACGGTTTAGTGGGAATTTAAGGAGTCACTCGCACCCTGGAAAATCTAGTCTTTGCTGACTGCTGGTGGTTTTATTTTTCACCTTGCTGCAGTGAACTGCAGGTGGATATCACTGTTGGGTGTTGTTATAGGTTCAACAGGGCACGCGTCTAACCACACCTATGAGTGATGCGGGTCGTGGGAAAAAACGCTAAACTCGAACTCCAATTGTCAAGATTGTTAATTTGTTAGGTTGGTCAGTTCTCAGCTTAGTTTATGAGATTTAGTTTGTGTCTTGCCGCTCCTCAGAAATGCAGTAGGAGGATTGTGCCGGTGTTGCTTTTGTGCATTACCATACTAATAATTGATGCTCCTAAAAGATTGTTCAGCCAGCGGGAACCAGAGGAGGAAGGTGCCCCAAAGAGGAGAGGCAGACAAAGCGCCAACGCCAACCTCATTAAGACCACTGTCTTCTTCTTCCTGGAGAGTGAGGTATGTTATGAGGCTGCTTTTACTTTTACTGTCGCACGCAGGGCTCCAGTTTCTGTCTTTTATTGACAGTCTGTAAGTAATTGAACCATCTTTCCTTCATGTGTGTGTGAACATTTCTCCCCTTAGCTCCATGAGCATGCGGCCTACCTGGTGGACTCTCTCTGGGAATGCGGTCCAGAGCTACTGAAGGACTGGGAGTGTATGATCAGCTTACTGCTAGATGACCCATTGCCAGGAGAGGAAGGTAAGGCACTGGTTACTTGCAAGCCTTGGTCACTTATGTTGTGGTTCAGGGCGATGCAGATCAGGCTGATTGTTTTGTGTGTTTTTTACAGCTCTAACAGACAGACAAGAGACAGCCTTGATTGAGATCATGCTGTGTACTGTACGTCAGGCTGCTGAATGCCACCCACCTGTTGGAAGAGGCACAGGGAAGAGGGTAAGAGTGGCTAACTCACTTTAAAAAATGTTTTATTTTGTTTTAAACATGGGCCCGAAGACAGTTCAAACATGTCCCTTGAACTGCACTTGCAGGGTTGTCTTTTTAAATAACTGTGATCCAACCATTATAAATATTAGTAACGTATTAGATGTTTTTATTTCAGCCTTTGCTTTCTTCATTGTATTGTCTGACTGCTGTGTTTTTAAGACGGTTTCAAAGATAAAAGGATTGTTTTCTACAAACAGTTGATTTAAATTGTGTGAGTTTATTAGAGAAATAGGTTTGGTTTTTGATAATGGTGACTTTGTGCTTGCGTTGACACATTTGCTTTCTGGTTTAAACCGATAGAGCCTGCAAAATATTTCCAGACATTCTGCTTGTTCTTACCAGTCGAAGCTTGATGTCTAGCTATTTCCTCCCTGGTTTTTTATGAAATCTGACACGACAACTAAACATTACCATTAATCCAGTTTTCTTATAATCTAATCAACTTTACAATCCTGATGTACTAGTGCTGAACAAACGCCTTTTATTTCTTATTGGGTTTTAACTGTCGGAGCTTTGCCGTTAAATGTTTATTTGAAAGCTGTGCTAACGGCGCCTGTTTCAAGAATGAGGTTTATTGAAATAACAGGATGAATTTGAATAATGTTAAAAGACTCGAGGCCTGGTAGCGAGGTAACTTCTGGGTTAACTCTGGCTTTTCATTTCTGCAGCGGAGGTTCACTTAACGGGGTAGATCATGGTGACTTACGATGAAGAGCAGGTTATGTTGGATACAAGAGATCAACTCGTATAAAAGCACTGCTTACTGACAAGTCAAAGCTCGGTGCGCGAATCGTTGGATAATGTTATAGAAGTTGGTCATAATGCAAAAGCAAGCAGTTTAAACAGACGCATGCAAATAAGACGGCTGGCAGCAAATCTGACTGAATGTGTAAATTATCAGACGATATCACTGCTTCATCTAGAGCAGCGTTACTTTTATGTTTGCTGTGGCGATTATATGTTATGGAAAGAAACCACCTTAGTGCTTAGAATTATGTTTTTATATTATTATTTTAATTTGTTCCCAAGTTTGTTTCACTCTGCCGGAGTTGCAGCTGAAAGAATAAGGCTAAAATGTTGTCATACACGCCATAAGAATAAATCTATGCGACACATTCATTTAATGGAATACACATATGTAATTAAAGTCAGATCTATCTTGCTCTATATAAGGCAGGGCGATTATGAATCTGGTAATTCACACATTGACACAGTCTGCGTTTCTTTTGTGCAGCTCTTTGTCCTGCATTTGGCAGTTTAAACTGTTACATTCAGCCTGAATTATGTGTTTAACTTCTACGTATTTGTCCGCTAGATTATATTTTTCTCTTCTGTTCTGCTGACAGCAGACTTGTCCATGTTTGTGATTTGTCATATGTCATTTTTTAATGTGAACACGCTCTTTGTAAATCAACCAGATGGAGAAACCCCTCGGTTGATTTACAAAGTTGATAACCAGCTTAATTTAGGATTGTTTAGCGGGATCGCGGTTGTTGGGGTTAGTTAAACCAGATGAGCAAAGGACGTTGAACACGCTTCGTATTACAGGCCCCACTTCTCAGTTTTACACAGTAAAGCTGTCTGAAAGAAACCATTAAAACAAAAAGCCACTGGGAACCAGCACCTGGTGAACTAAAGCTACATGTGTCTCCAGAAAAGTGACAAAACCTGCCATTAACATTAAATGCCTGGTCAAAAAGTAAACTTAACAAGAGTAGATATTTTTTGCATTGTTTAAATTGTTGTTGTTGTGAGGACAAGCCTTTAACTTACTGCTTCTATCATCAGGTGATGACGGCAAAAGAGAGGAAGACTCAGATGGATGACAAAACCAGAATAACGGAGCTGTTTGCTGTGGCTTTGCCCCCTCTACTGGCCAAGGTCTGTTACAGCCGTTCTGTTTTTTTTCACAACACGCACTGCTTGTGGGGCTGTTTGCTTCAGCTGTGTATTCATAAATCACAAAAACATGACGTTGAATGTTTGTTCTACAGTACGCTGTGGATGCAGAGAAGGTGACTAACTTGTTGCAGCTGCCTCAGTATTTTGACCTGGAAATTTATACCACAGGACGTCTAGAGAAGGTAAGCCGCTTATCAGACACCAACCAAACTGTTAATTTAACGTAATGATAATTTACCTTCCCTCACCGACTGTTATCACACATAATGCGTCTCTCTCTTTCTCTCATCCAGCACCTGGAATCCCTGCTGCGTCAGATCAGGGAAATTGTGGAGAAGCACACAGACACTGAAGTCTTGGAGGTCTGCTCCAAGACGTACCATTCGCTCTGCAATGAGGAGTTCACAATCTTTAACAGGGTGGACATTGCCCGCTCCCAGCTGCTGGATGAGCTGGTGGACAAGTTCAACAGACTACTGGAGGATTTTCTACAAGAGGTAGGAGAGACGGGGCATGTTATGACCCATTGCTCTTTTGTGAAAGCATGTTTTTCTTCTGTTATGTATCGTTGCCGAGACCTTTCTCGTGGCTGCCTCCTGACAAGAGCACTCAAATTGTCACTCTAAATTCAAACTTTGAATAACCTGCAAGTTAGCCTTTCGAGTCTCAAACTGTGTTTAAGGGGTGCAGTGTGTCGTTTCGGCCAAATGATTTTATTTTAATAATCAGAATATCCAGGGATATGTCATGTTTATGTGGAACGTTTTGAGAAAACCTTGGAAACTTGTATCCGTTCTCGATGGCTTAGAACTATTTTTTTTCTTTCCAGGGTGAAGAGGCTGATGAAGATGATGCTTATCAGGTTTTGTCAACTCTAAAGAGGATCACAGCTTTTCACAAGTATGACATTTATTCTTCCTCGAGTCCCCGTTTCCTCCCACCCTTCCCTCTTCCACGTCTCCTGTGAGTCTGCATCCATGTGTCTGAAACTTTCTCAAATCTGTTGCAGTGCACACGACCTGTCGGGATGGGACCTGTTTACCAGCAACTTCAAGCTGCTCAACACAGGCATAGAGAATGGAGACATGCCTGAGCAGGTTAATAAATACACACACACACACACACACACACCAAGTTATATGAACTCAACACGTTGTCATTTTCCGAGAATAGTAATGCATATTAACCCATCTGGGATTTTTCTTTTTCTTATTCTGGTGAGCAGATAGTCATCCACTCGCTGCAGTGTACCCACTATGTGATCCTGTGGCACCTGGCCAAGTCATCTGATGGCAGCTCCAGAAAGGTGAGGTCCCCTCAGGCCAACTGCACCTTCTCTATTCTGAATTGGAAAGGTGTATGTGTGATGCTAAACCCCCCAACAAATCTGCTTGTTTTGATGAAATCAGGATGACACGGTGACCCTGAGGAAGCAGATGAGGGCATTCTGTATGATGTGTCAGCGCTACCTCACCAATGTCAACACAGCCGTCAAAGAACAGGTGACATAGATACGTGCACGATAGAAACACACCGTATAAAATCCGTTCATTGTTGCTGCTTTGGTTGTTTTGGCTACAACGTGCTGGTAAGAAGGGTGGCATAGCAAGAAGTGATTTCAATGCAGGTCTTTGATGCAACTTGTTACCGAAGCCATCTGTGCCTCCACAACAGACAGAAAGCAGTCTGATTTTTCAGAAATCTAAATAAATATACTCTGAAACGTTCATTAAAACCTGCTCTGAGAGTGCTTTTTGTTTTGCACTTCTGCACGCTGAGTTTGAACTTTTTGTCCTTTTTTTCCCCTCCAGGCATTCACCATCTTGTGTGATCTCCTGCTCATCTTCAGCCACCAGATGGTGTCCGGAGGCAGGGAACACCTGGAGCCTCTGGTCTATTCCTCGGAGGACTCGCTGCAGGCTGAACTGCTCTCCTTCATCTTGAACCACGTCTTCATAGACCAGGACGATGACACAAATAGCACCGGTACGAATACAATGTTCCATTGTAGCAGCTCATGGGCTTTCTGCTCTGCTCCAATATGCAAGGAGAGCAAGTTAAAGGATGCTTTTCAAACTGTCCAATGTGCAGCTTATGGAACTGCTATATTTTTTTCTTTTTAAATATATTTTTCTCTCCAATCATGTCAGATGGGCAACAGGACGACGAGGCGGTAAAGATTGAAGCTCTGCACAAGAGGAGAAACCTCCTCGCTGCCTACTGTAAACTGATCATCTACTGCGTGGTTGACATGAAGACTGGAGCCGACATCTTTAAACAGTACATGAGGGTAAGGCAAACCTTTTCACATCTGCTGTTGCAGGAGATAATACATTGTTTGTCTTACTATTAGACATGTACATCAGCTCATGTATACAGAGGTCATGCTTAACGTTCCCTGTACTGTTTTCTTTGCAGTATTACAACGATTATGGTGACATCATCAAGGAAACCATGAGTAAGACTCGGCAAATCGACAAGATTCAATGTGCCAAGACGCTCATCCTCAGTCTACAGCAGGTCAGTGTGCACGCTTTGGCTCACTCATTAATTAAGTCGGTAATTATGACCGTCGGTTCATTCGTGGCATTTTTTTTAAGACCTTGTTGATCTAATGTTTCTCTCTTCCTGCTAGCTGTTCAACGAAATGCTGTCTGATCTGGGTCACGGGTTCGATCGCTCCGCCTCTTCATTCTGTGGAATCAAAGAGTTGGCCCGTCGTTTCTCTCTAACCTTCGGTCTCGACCAAGTCAAAACCAGGGATGCCATCGCTATGCTGCACAAGTAAGGCTTCATTCTGCTCTTGTTGCATTGCTCTTGCATTTGCTTTTGCATCTGGGAGCTGTCATGTTTGACAAATTACTCCTTGAATACTGTTTCTTCTTGCCTTGTTATTTCTTTCCTCTGGATTTTTGGAGAGGCTTAAGTGCAAAAATGTTGCCGTCTTGCCCATTCCCAGGCACTGATGTTTTCCTTAGTTTAACATCAGGCTGTCCAAACACACAGAAGAGCAACAGTGCTATAAACATAAAACTGGTCTGTTGCATGTAAGGAACCCGAGCACTTATCCAAAGAGCTCTGGTGTGCTTTTATGCAGCAATCCAAAATGTGAACTAATTTATGTCACTGCAACAAGTATTGCCCTCCAGTGTATGTCAACATTCATTGTTATTGGTAACTAAAAAAATATCTTTCATGCAATTTTGACTTTTTTTTTCTTTTTTAAATGATACATGTTTCTTTTCAATGGCAATTGAGAAATTATTGTATAAAAGTCCCACAATCCTCCACATTTGTAAAAACAAACCCCCACTTCCATCACATTGTACTCTCTTTTCTCATGTGGATTATTATATCATAATCTCGGGACGGTTCCCGGAAATCCGATGTATGTCCATTTGCTATGCTTTCTTAGATTACCCTACACTTGTGCAACATCTGGGTGCACTTTGTAATGAGATATGCCAGATGTGCGACAGGAGTTAAAGTAATCGAAGACAGGCCGAAGATTCTGCTTTCTTTCCATCTAGTATTTATAATCTTAAAACTGTCAAAGCAATGTGGTGCAGCATTACAATGTGGCATGACCATGGAATAGATAGGTAGAACAAAACTATAGAAAATCACCAGGATTTATTTAGATGGAAATGAGCAAGACGCATAAGAAGTGTCTTGTTTAAGAATCAGACGCTCGATACGATTTGGACCATCTTTGGTTTTGGGGATTTGTGGTTTCATTCTAAGAGCCAATGTGTTTTTCTGCTCTGCTTAAAAAAATAAAACATGCTATGCACTGTTAACGAATGTTTGAAAAAACATTCTCAAAGTTATGACTGCTTCTATTAAAGAAAAAAATGGAAAAGTAGATAAGTGGTGGTTTAAAAGTTGTACCACATACCCGGTGTCTGGTTCAGATTAATAACGGCGTCTCTTTTCTCGTCCATTTTCACATCAGTGAAATTGAGTTTGAGTTTTGAGTGAACGGTTCGGATCAACTATTTTCAGTTTTGTGTCCATGAAACCATTTATTTTTTCCCCGCTCAGTGAGTTATTCTTCCCCTCTGTCTCTTTGCATCTGTCAGGGATGGTATTGAGTTTGCATTTAAGGATCCCAGCACCCAGGGAGAAGGAGGCCCTCCCCTTAACCTGGCTTTCTTGGACATCCTCAGCGAGTTCTCCTCAAAGCTTATGAAACAAGACAAGAGGACTGTGTAAGTTGATTTATTTTTATTTGTGTTTAACGGCTGGGAGGCTTCAGTGTAACAGGTGTTTGTGACAACTGGTGCAACTGGTGTTTAAGGCGCATGGTTGATGTGAGGCTTCCCCCCACTGTCCTCCAGTAGGAATGTGCACCTGGTTGGTGTCTATAGACGCATGAGTTTGTTCATCTCGTCTCTGTGTGCTTCCCGCTTCTCCTCAGCCACATGTACCTGGAACGCTTCATGACGTTCCAGATGGCGCTGCAGCGAGAGGACTGCTGGCTCCCCCTCATCTCCTATAGGAACTCACTGCAGGCGGGCGGCGATGACGACACCATGTCGGTGATGAGCGGCTACTCCAGCAGAGGCTCCTCCATCCGCTCCAAGAAGATCAAGTCTCCTGCTGTTACAGCTGGAACTTCAGCAGCCAAGAGGAAGCTGCCAGAGGGTATTGCACACAAAGTCATTAATAATGGGAATGATTTAATTTTCTAGCTTTTATTCACAAAAATAGGCACAGACTCTAGTCATTTACTGTTGCATTAAAAAAAATGCAATCATTATTAGGCTGTTACCGAACCGTGGATATTGTGTACCTACAAACGCACTGAAAATAGGTCTTAATGTGAGCCACATACATTATTATGGCCCAGCAATGATGTTACAAAAGCAGAGTTGGAGCCCAGATTAACCCAAATGCATTTCTACCAGCCGGGCTCAACTGATGGGCGAGGAGATTAAACAGCAGATGGTGGGAGAGAGTCACAAGAGTCAGGCGGCTCCTTGTCAATCACACGGGCTCATTTAGCTGTATGCCTGTGTGTTCGCTGAAGACCCGCCTGGGATGACAATTCATGTCATTGAGAACTCAGAGAAATGCAGTTAGGAGGGAAAGAGTTAATAAGGCTGATATTATAATGCAGTCAAAATTAAATCAGTGTTCTCATAATTTATCGGTTATTTTCTCTTGACCCCTAACTCCCCCCGTCCCCCTCATTGTGTTACTTTTGGATTTCACTGTCAAGATTATATTATCTCGATACCGCAGTGAAAAACAAAACGATTTTATTTGAACACACCGTGATGACGTTGACCTTTTTGACCAATACTTTTGTTCCAAGATTGTCTCACACTTCCTTGTCGGATTTTCCTTTGCAGAGGAGAGCAGCAGCAGCGACGTGTGGCAGCAGAGCATGCAAACCCCGGTCATGTTGCCTTCGCCCCATCTCACCTCCACCGTCATGCGAGACCCCAAGAGGGGTCGCGACGACAGCTTCATGGGGGTCTATCCTCTTCCCCACGACCAGCAGCAACCCCACCAACTCCCACAGCACCATCAACAGACGCCACAGCACCATCAAACGCCCATGGACTACAAGTACGTATGCCTCCCTCTCGCACTCCTGAGTACAACCACGCAGTCGGCTCATAGTTCAGTACTACATACAGGGTTCGTACGGTCATGGAATTTTAAAATTGTTATTTCCAGGCCTGGAAAAGTCCTTGAGAAAAATGAAATCCCTAAAGTTTTGGAGTAGTCATGTAAATGTGTTATATTCATATGTTCATGACGTTCATTTACGTTGAGTTTGAAATAATTAATTTGCTTTTAAAAAAAAGACGCTCAAAATATAAGCAGGCATACATACAGGCATCTATATAAATGTTTATTCTTTTAATCAAACTATTGTCTCTCATTCTTTTGTCATTTACTGTATGCTTTGGAATTGTCATTGTTCGTTTCACAAAATGTTTGGTCATGGAAATTTGGTTTAAAGTCATGAAAATGTACCCTGTACATACTTTAAATCTATTTTTTCATGAAATTAGTTTAAATGCAAACTTCACTATAGAAATCCTGCATTAAAAATGCGTTTTTCTTTTAGTTTCACTCTTTACATTTTTTTTGGTTGTAGTTTTATATATATATATATATATATATATATATATATATATATATATATATTTATTTATTTATTTATTTCAGGGCAAAAAATTGAATAGAAAAACACTTTCAATTGATTAGAATACAACAACAAAAATAATCAAATCATCTTCAGACAAACATTTGACATGAATGTTGTTGTTAATCGTTATGATTTGTTGACTCGACTTTTTTTCTTTTCTTTTTTTGAATTGATTCATATAAAAAGAATTAATGTGAATATTTCAATCAATCTTTTTTGTGCTCACCGTCTCAACTTTTCATTGAATAATGTACTTACACATTTTAAGTTACAGTCCAACATTGACTTTTCTCAAATTCGCTGTGATGCCATTTCAGAAACTCTTTCATGATCATTTTATTTAATTTAATTAGTGTTTCTTTAATTATCCAAGACTTCCCACCACACTATACTATAAATGTATTCAGGCCTTTTATGCAGTTCAGTGCATCACTTATTCTCTTAGAGAGGGATCAGAGGACGAGCATATGAGCCAAAAAGCATTAGAAAAAGGATTCTATGAAATTTCCCATTTGCGTGCGATTAATTTTGAGGGTAAATGCCGTAAAATGCGTTTACTTCACAGCCTGCCAAGTGTTGGCCCTACTGGGACAGTGACTGATTAGTTTACTTATCCAACCTGACTTTTCGTAGGCGCCTGGCCAGCGGGCCATCCACATAGTTGTATCTGACGAGGCCGCGATATCCCCAGTTAAATCAGCAAATGCGCGCATAAAGAATGTGCTAATTTGTGCGCTCTTGTGCATTTAGTTCCCAGGTGACGTGGATGCTGGCTCAGAGACAGCAAGAAGAGGCTCGCCAGCAGCAGGAAAGAGCCATGAACTACGCCAAGCTCAGGACCAATCTGCAGCAGGCTATGTAAGACAAACACACACACACACACACACACACACACACACACTTGTATGTCGAGTTGCCTGTGAGAATCTCATTAAATGTATGATTTCATAATTGTCTGCAGTCGTCGCGGTACTGGGCTTATGGAGGAAGACGAAGAGCCAATTGTGGAGGATGTGATGATGTCATCCGAGGGTCGTTTGGACGACCTCAATGAAGGCATGGACTTTGACACCATGGACATTGATCTGGTGAGGTCCACATTTAACTGAATTTTGTTTTTAAAATGCAAGAATTATAACTCGCGAGTCACGGCGGTCACAATGCTGGATACAATGTCATTCTGAGAACAAACATTTAAGAACCTCAAAAATCCCCAAACCTTGAAATTCTCAGCCGGCCTCGTTGGCTCGTAGCGTGTAATTCCCGGCGCCCGCTGAGAACTCGCTGCTCCTCAAACTGCATTACGTTTTGCTTGCTGGTTATGCATGCATACATACTGTGCCTGGGGAATAACCAGTGGGTTATTCTAAGAAAAGACAGATTTAGTTTAGCATGCAAAAATCAATAACAAGCGGCTTGTGTTGATCTTTGCACGCAACATAAAAATGAGCAAAGAAGACAAAAGAGCAAATTCTTGACTGCGGGGAAGGAGATATGTTTTTGTTGTTGTTTTTTAAAAAGATAATGAAAGGCTCTCTCCACAGTGCCTTGCGACTGTCGCGGCACCACGAGGCAACATGACTAATTTATTTGACCATTTACCCGAGCGCCACAGAACCGTGTATGATGAGTGTAAAGCCAGAACTTCATTTTTATTCCAGGAAAAAAAGGCTATTTTGGTTTCTGGTGCTGCATTCTGTGAGAAGGGACTCAAATGTCATATTGAATCAATACACCAGAAAATTGCCCTAGTTTTCCTAAATTCACTCCATTTGTTGCATGTTTGCTTAATTCAGGGATGTGATTTTTTTTTTATTTTTTATTTATTTTGTTATTACTCTATAAACACGATACTCTCGAATCCTGTGGATCCAATTAATGAAAAAATAAACAAACATCTGATGTTTTTGGTTCCAGTATTCAATGGTTTTCTGCCAATGCAGCTGTTACTGCAGGAAAAGTCGTTTGAGTATCCGCTCTAAACGCAGCCTTTCTCTTCCAGCCGCCCTCAAAGAACCGCCGTGAAAGGTCCGAGCTAAAGCCCGACTACTTTGACCCTGCTTCTATCATGGACGAATCGGTAAGCAGCATCTCATGTTTAAATCCTCCAGGTGTGTTTGTGTAATGGCCGGCCGGAGAAGCTTGTGAGAGCCCAGTGAGAACTAATGCAACTCGTGGTTTCCTCAAATGAAGAATCGGTATGACTCTGCAGAAGTAAATCGAGGATCGGTGGCTCGCAACCAATCGCATTACATGGACCGCTAGCAAGCATGTGATATCTGTGAGAAACATTAGGCCGAGTTCATCTGACCAGCGTGTCATTGGTTGCAGAGCCGCCGTTTCTACCTCTGTACACTAGTCAGACTTGATTTATTTCAGACCTTAAATTCCTGCTTCCCACCTTAAGAAACCCTGTGGCTTTGCCTCGGGGTTCGTTCTTGCACCTTTGACATGTTAGGGTTTCTCAGACAGAGCTCCGGAAAAAAATGTGTGGGTGTTTTTTTTTTTTTATGTCAACCTTGAACAATTTCATTGTCGCCAAAAAAAAATATATCACAGCCGTCATCACCTCGGCGAACACGCAGCGTCTTGTTCTATCGAGCTTTTCCTGAACAAAGTAGCACAATGCAGCTCCTGGCTCTTTACACAACCCTGCACAGAACACGCCGGCCTCAGATCCATTTTCTTTCCCCTCCCAATTACTTCTACTCGACGTTGGATATGATTTTCAAACTGCAGACAGAAAGTCAAAAGGAGTCGCTGCAGTTTGAGATGATGAACATGTTGCCAACAGCCGGAGTTTATTCCACTACCGTTTGCATTGTCGCATTTTATTTTGTCACATTTTAGGCAATCAGACGAAATGGCCGCTTGGACTGGATGTTAATTGACAATATGATAGATTGTCAAACCCTCGGGTTTGTTTGACTTGGATCATTATTCATGTGATTTTCATACTGCAGGGCGGAGTGGTTTGTTTTATGCCGTCTTTTTGCTTACCAAGTTCTTGTTATTTAAATTTAATAACCGGTGTTTTCTTTCCCTGTTTTGGTTTCCTCTAGGTCCTTGGAGTGTCCATGTTTTAAGCTAATATCCAGATGATTTTGACGCTGGGATAAAAGAAGAGGCGCTTTGTATTTAAAGAGAATTTTAGATGCGAAAACAGAAGTGTTTTCTGTAAGAAAAAGAAAAAAACTACAAAAAAAAAAAGAAAGTCTGGCTTGTACTCCACGTGGACCAATGACAACCCACACTCAGTGTTGCTTGCTCAGAGAGGACATTGTTTCAAATATTTACTTTTATAATCTTGGGTAAGCTCTTCCTGTTCTGAAATAGTGTAACAGGCCACTTCCAAACCTATTAGAAATCAGACGTGTCTGAAGAAAAATCCATGATAGCTATTTTTCTTTCTTTTTTCCTCTTTCCTTTTTTTTGTTTTTTTTTAAACGGGGATGAATTGGTGTGTTTAACTTAAGATACTTTTTTTTTGTTTATGTCTAACCCTTTTTACAATTGTAGTAAGTTACCAGGTGTGAAGTAGTAATTTATAAACAGACTGTAGTAGCTTGCTTGTACTGTGTTAGCCAAGTGGATGGAGGTCTTTGTTTTTGTGCTCTCTCTCTCTCTCTTTTTATTTTTTATTTTTTTTCTTCTCTCTCCTCCCTCTATCTCTTTAGTTTCTTCTCCCTGTTGTTGGGCCTGATTTGAGGTCCTGATAACCACTGGTGGTTAAGATGTTGAGGTGTCTCGTAGAGTTCGTCATGATCCCCTTTATGCTGTGAAGATTCCCAGAGTCCACCGAGCGCTCCACACTGTTAAGCAGTAAGTCCTAGAGCTTACCCCAAGATTTGGACCACTCCCTAAGCACCATCTACTAGAGAAATGTGTCCCCGCCGCCTCCAACAATGAGCAGATTTTTCTCCCAGTAGTGCCACTGTGTGGGCTCTGGCAGATAGCAGCTCAGTCAAAGAATTACACATCTTTTTCTCTTTAAAATCCAGCAGCATAATGTTGAAATGGGTACCTCTACATTTTAAATAAAAGTTATATATGAATCGGTGCTGATTTTATATATGTGCTTTTGGTTTTCTTATTTTCAACTTTTCAACCTTCAGTCACAAAAGTTTGAGAAATGAAAGTAAAACTGAAAAAAAAAAAAAAAATGAAAGCATGCAAAGCCATGCATCAAGGAAGATTTTTAAATTTGTATTTTTATGTTTTATTTTTTTTGTTTATTTTTTTGTCTTGATAATGTCTTCGGGTTTCTACCTTTTTTCCTACATGTAAATTAGTTTGGATAAAACTA
This sequence comes from Taurulus bubalis, assembly GCF_910589615.1. NCBI lineage: Eukaryota > Metazoa > Chordata > Actinopteri > Perciformes > Cottidae > Taurulus > Taurulus bubalis. The sequence goes on from NC_136601.1 coordinate 19,710,976, forward strand.
ATGAAAAGACTTGTGAAATTCAGCTTTAAGGTTTTCTCAACATTAAAAAAAGTCCTCTCACAAAATACTTAAAGATTTAAAATGTTAAAAGTGAAAGGTAGTCATTCAGACAATACTGAAGATAAACGTTATTCAGCAGCGCTGTGGCAGCTAGACAAAGCTTAGATTTTGACATATATTTGTCACACAAGTTTTAATGAAATGTTTTGTCTACTGAGGTTTTTATTTTGTAGTCATTCCATGCTTAAGCCTTAAACATGCTTGTGGAGGTCACCTTCTCTCACAGTAATCTTCCATGTCAGAGGATCAGTCATGTTTAAAGGTGGATAATTGGCTTCTTAGAACATGAAACATGAGGTGGTCAGATGTAATGTGATAAAGTAGATGAACAGCCTATATGTGTTTTGCCTAATTATTTTATGTAAGTAAAAAAAGAAAATTCTTTTAAGGAAAAAGTACTGTTTATTGTTTGTTACTTACCACTACATTGGTATAAATTCTTATTAGATCATGTGTATATATACAAAATTTAATTTTTTTCCTTCCTTTTTGGCCATTTCTGTGTTTTTGTTTTTATTTTTATTTTTCCGCACTCTTGCCTACACTCTAAGTTGTTGTCTATTATCCCATCCTCTTTCAGTCACTCTGTTTTCTGATTTGTACTTGTCTGGAGACAGTAACTTTTGAATAAAAATCAACACATTTCATCTGTGGTACTTTTTAAAAAACTTCTGACCGCAATAAACTTATTACAGATAATACTGGGGTTAGTCAGATCCGATTGTCTTGGTTGTTCCCTTTTGCACATGTATGCAGTTTGGGGTAAACATCGTTTTCGTTGTGGTGGCTCCTCACTTTTAATACCATTCACTCCACCACCACTAGGGGGCGGTATAGTGCAGGGCTGGCTTCTGACCTCCCCACAATGGCAGTGCTCTATATAGTACGTGTTGTCTCAGGCTATGAATATGTATTCTCAGGCGCTCTTCATCCTTAACACACACATCTCGCTGCTCTTACATTCGCGTCGGCTTATAAGAATAAAATAAAAAGCCCCCCGGTGTAGCGAGAGTAATGTCCGGCTCGGCGGAGACAAAAGAACCACCGCGATGATAAAAGTGCGGACCGGGAAGAAAGGATGAAAGCGGCGCGGAGACCTGTGTGTTGAGTGCATGCTCACTAAAGAGCAGAGTGGGGACATGGCGGCAGAGCGGTCCCTTCAAGTCGGGCCCGAGAGACATGAAGGGGCCCTTCCGTCGCTACGTCAGTCCGCGTGTCACGTGTCTGCTTATTGGGACCACGCGCTTGATTTTTGTCTCCTAAGCTGCACCCCCGCCCCCTTTTTAAAAAAATAAATAAAATGTAAACACACTGTTTTACATATGGTGTGTTTGTTGTCAAACCAGTTTTTTGACGAGGTTCCTTTGTGTCGACTTCTGTGCCAAAAATAACCTGATTATCGGCTTCTGTTTCTGAGGTCGGGCCTGCTCAGTTTACATCGGAGCCATACCTCACCATGTTTTCTCTTTTTCCTCTCCAACTAATCAAGATTGTTTCTGTGACAAACAATCTTCACTTATTTTGTCTCACGTATGGATGGATTTTTAAAAAAAAAAAAATTACGATACCGGTGCCTGAACCGATACTTTTTTTATTGCCAAGGCAATTATTTTCTTCGAATTGAACAATATATTAACCGTTTTAAGTATACTAGAAATAAATGAATACAAAACACTTCACTTCAAACTACAGCTTCAAACTTTTTAACTTCAAACTATAAACAATATATTTGAAAAAAGGTGGCCTCATAGGGAATGTGTGCAACAGAACTCCACTCAGAAACTGTTGGAGTCTACAAACCGCTGCTTTACTGGACTACACGTCATCATTAATATCAACTGGGAGAGCTTTTCTGAACCAGACAGAGCTGCTCTTGAATTCAGCAAACACCAACTGAACTGAGGAAGAAACACGTCTCCTAATAATCTCACTTTGTGTCGCGGCTTGGAGCGTTTCTCAGCCGGTGTTCTTGCCGGTCAGCTGCGGTTTCTCCGCTCTGGCGCTGACTTCCACTAGCAGAAAGTTTATAGTTCAGGAGTCTTTTATGCAGCTTTCTCGTCCAGATTCCAGTATTTAAAACAGACGTTTCCTCAATGAGGTTTTGATGGAGGAAACGGAGCGTTTCTCTCTCTGAGTTCGGCTCATCTTCTTTCCCATTGTTTTGTTACATTTGCTGCACGTCGCGGTGTTCGATTCTTTTTTTTTTTTTGTGTGTAAAACACAACCACACTTTTGACCTTTTACCTTTCGGACTTTTCTCTGTTAAAAGGTTGATGGCTAGCTAGCTACTGTAGCCATACAACCTGCTGCCAGGACGGACTCATCAGGGTAGTATAAAAAAAGGCACCAAAAGGAAGCACCGAAATCTGCGTTGCGTTTCGGACCGGTAGGTACCGGTCGTAGTGGCACCGGTTTTCGGTATCCAACCCTAAAGTTCCAGCTTGGACTTGCTCCTGATAACCCAAAGGCTCCCACAAGACCCTATCAGTTTAGCTGGTGTTGAGACCTAAAAAGTGTGTGTGTGTGTGTGTGTGTGGATCAAGGAGGACTGGGAATCGGGATGCACACTGGGGAAAACTAATCTAGCAGGATCTAAAAAGCATTTCATGGCAATTTTTCGAATGCGTCGTGCATGTACTGTATGTGACCGAAATCTAACCCTTTCGTATAATTGATTAACTCTCAGAAGAGCTGTTGCGCAGGGATGATGAGACTCCCCCCCCCACACACACACACACACACACACACACACACACACTACTTTGCAAGAGGATAAACTCCTAGAATGTTATTTCCACGGATTAATCATCAATGAGAGCATTCGTTGTAATCTCCTCAGTTTGGACGGGCAGACGAAAGCGGGTGACCATGGGAAATCTTTTTCCAGGACCGGCGGTTAGATTGCACACACGCATGTGCACGTACAGACACGCCAACTTCTGGGCCACTGGACGCTCAAAGGCCCGATGTGGACTCGTCTCCCAGTGCCTCGTGGTCCGCCCCATCCTTGACATTTCTGTGCCATCTCCCAACAATGCGCGAGTGCGTCCAATGAAATATCCGGTAACCAATGAAATGAGGCTGGGGGGGGGGGGCGAAGAATCTCTCCCCGGATTAAAAAGAGGCGCTCTGTGGGCCGTAACGGAGATGTCAAGGTGAATGTGAAATGAGGAAAAGGGATCAATGGCCCGCATTATGAGGAGCAGGTTTCACGAGACAGGCCCAAACAGGTCAGGGATTCCAGTGGAAACGCTATGAATAGAGTGTGGGAACCCGGTGTCTGTCGGTCGTCGTTGTCGTATTGACTCAGCGGGCAGAGAGCGGCCCAAGGCAGGCCGAACGAGTGAACGAGTGACGGGGCCTTTGTGCGCCGAGGGGCCGAAGCGGGAGGATTAGTCTCCCTTTTGACACCGAGGCCCGAGACGGTCCGGCGTGTCGAGGAAATCTGTCATCGGCAGAGCCGCAGGTGGTCCGGAGGGGGCATTCGACCCCTGTGAGGCGAGAAAACAAGACAACGTTTTTTTTTCTTCCACCCGGGACCCGGGTGATATTTACCCCGGGTGACCCTGGAATCTGGTTCTCTACAACTTCTCTCCTCACCTCGCTCTTGTGGAGACGCTTTCTCTCGTCCCAGCGGGCCTGAACACTGCTGCGAGCATAACAATGCCCCCCCACCACCCTGCGTGCAGGAAACTTGAAACAAAATTATGGTTTTTCAATTAGAAGGGGGGGGGAGAATGTGAGAAGAAGAAAAAGAAAAAAAACAAGCAAGCCTCTGAGGCAGCGCTGCGGCCTACATTTCTCCCATTTCCAGAAAACCCCTTGAAGCTCATTCAAAGGTGACCCGCAGATGACTGAACACATTTCTGGGCCAAGCCGGCTCTGCTAAATCACGAGTCTCGGTAAAGTTTGGATGAGTGTCTTATAAGGGCGTGATGAGACGGGTCCCATAAAGATGACAGAGGGCCCTGCATGTCACCAGCCCCTGCCAGGAAACCCCAGTGATTAACGAGGGGCCGGGGCACCTCTGCTAATAAGACTCATCTCTTTAATTGGCTCCACGATATGACCGTGCAAATGGCCCTGGGGGTGAGGGGGGTGTGCGCCGGTTAAACGTATGTGTGTATATATGTGTGTGTGTGTGTGTGCATGCATGTCTGCGCCATGTCAATTTGTGCATGCTGGATGGGGGAGGAGGGTGTGTTTCAACGTATGTGTCGTGCATGTGCCTGTGATTAGCTTCCTCACCTCCCGTCTGCGTGGATACAAGCCAGCGGTGACGTAGCGGTGCCTCATTAGAAAGAAAGCACTTTCCACATTCGGCCAGGACTTAATGCCTCACCCAATAATAATTTATTCAATCTATTCTTAAGTATTGCATGCGCTGGCAGATAGGGGTTAGGTTATGTAAGAGTGCGACCGTGCCGAGTCTGAACACGATATGATGGTAATTATAAATCCGAGGGAGACGGCAGATGGCGGCACACTTTAAAGGTTCAGCAGGTAGAACTGTTACTACTCTTGTGCTGCCAGATCAGAACCCAGGAAAGTGTGTGTGGGGAGGAGGGGGGAGAATTAAGAGTCAAAGACGAGGAGAGAGAGTGCAGACGCAGTGAGAGAGAGCTGGTCCTCGTTAGCACACTATTCATCAGTCATGTGAGGTCAGGGAACCCTGAGGGGCGGTGTGCAACCCTTCACCTCTCACCCCTGAACCCTCAGCCGGCACCTGGAGCCGAGGTATTTCCTTATAACATTTCCTTGTAACATTGGGTCTCTGATTCACGGCCCGGATCGGCGGCAGCCTCCAACGGTTGTAAATTTGGGCAGTATCGACACTGCACATCGCAGAACATTAAACCAAAAGGATGAAGTACCGGCCAGGGTTTTCGTGGAGCAGGCAGGGAGCGGTTGACCCCTGGCGATTTGGGAGTGGACGACACGGAGAGGAAGGAGGAAACGCAGAGGGGACGGGGAGGTACAGGAGACGGAGCGCGAGGAGGGAGGAGGGAGGAGGGGGGAGGGGGCGGAGGTCAGGGTCACAGCTGCGATAAAGGGGTCAGCGTGAAAGATGTTGCTTCAGTGCGGCCGCGAAGGAAAACAAACATCCTCCTAAAAATAGTTGGCAGCGCTGTTCATCCGTCATCAGCCTTTGCCTCACACAGGTGTGGGCGACTTTGCTCTCGATAACAGACCTGGAATCTGCTGACTTCTCCGAGCAAACTGGGTTAATAATGTGAAGGAGAGGAGGGGGTGGGGCCAAAGTGTCTTAATCCTAACTTCTCTGGAGCTCATAGGACCTTTGACAAACAGCCAGTGATTGTCTTAACCCCTCCAATAAATATGACATGCTCCTTTCAACTTCATATCTTCCCCCGACCACTAAACCCTCAACCCTGACCTTTTAACCCAACCCGAGCGGGGCGACCTTCCCTCACTCCATATGTCTTAATGTCCCGTGAAGAATTTCCCCCCTGAGCCGCAGCAGCAGAGCAGAGTTTGCTTTTGACTGGCTGATTGACAGATTGCAGTGTGAGCGAGCCCGAAATGCTCAAGGCAAATAAGACATGCCGGAATACACACACACACACACACACAAACACGCAGACACACGCTTATCATTCGCTTCTCCCCGCGCCCCCTCGCTTCTTCCGGTGCCCCTCCTTTTCTTTATTTATGCCTGCAGAGCCACTTTGTTGTGCTTTTAGTGGCCGGGTTTGTAGATGGAGCAGATGCTGAAGCTGATATTCCCTGATCCTGCAGCGAGCCGAGATAAGAGCAGATTTATGCCAGAGTGAGGGAGCATGGGAGTAATTGCTGAGGCTTTGATGATGCGGCTGAGAGCACTCGCGTACCCTCGGATTCTTACTAACAAGGACATCCTCAGATTCAGCCGTACGTCTCTCCGGGTATAAAGTGTGTTTTTATGTTTGGTGTACGTCTTGTGTTGCCATAGGTCCGCTTGGGCCACACTGAGGTGCACCGCTTCCTCTCTGCCCTCTGTGTGTGTGTGTGTGTGTGTGTGTGTGTGTGTGTGTGTGTGTGTGTGTGTGTGTGTGTGTGTACATTAGCTGTGAGCGTTCTGCCGTCTATTGTTTTAGAGGCGTGTCACAATTACATTTTATGTGTGTGTGTGTGTGTGTGTGTGTGTGTGTGTGTGTGTGTGCGCGTGCGTGTGTTTGTGTGTGTGACCTCCTCTGGGATTTTTACGGTCTCTTTATTTATAGCTGCAGAGACTCACGCTCAGCTGAAAACATATGACATAATCAGGATGACAGATAACATTCTATCTGCAGATAAGGTTATCTCAATGTGATTTTCTATGGTTCAAATGCGTGTATTTTCCCAGGAACAGATCACAGCAGCTGCTGGATTTGAAAAGAGACGGCTCATTCGGAGGTTGTTTCTCCACAGTCAGGGTGAGGACTGGGCCTCTGTGCTTCCTCCTAAAATATGCGTGTCATGTTTATTTACCTTTATTTAAAAGTCAATTGGAGAACCGGTTGGACAAAAAGGCAGCAACAGGAGGCAAGTCGTTACAACGAATCAAACATAGAAACCGCTCAATCTCATACAAGAAACACAACATCATAATATGTACTATATATATATATATATATATATATATATATATATATATATATATATATATATATATATATATATATATATATATATATATATATACATACACACTACCGTTCAAAAGTGTGGGGTCACTTAGAGATGTCCTTATTTTTCAAAGAAAAGCACAGTTTTTTTCAATGAAGATAACATTAAATTAATCAGTAATACACTATACATTGTTAATGTGGTAAATGACTATTCTAGGTGCAAACGTCTGGTTGTTAATGAAATATCTACATAGGTGTATAGAGGCCCATTTCCAGCAACTATCACCCAGTGTTTTAATGGTACATTGTGTTTGCTCATCGCCTTAAAACAGTTATGCTGGTGAGAGAAGCTTCCTTTGAGCAAAATGGCCAGAAAAAGAGAACTTTCATGTGAAACTCGCCAGTCTATTCTTGTTCTTAGAAATGAAGACTATTCCATGCCAGAAACTGAAACTGTGTCTGGGTGACCCCAAACTTTTGAACGGTAGTGTGTATATATATATTCCACTTTTTATTTTGAAGATGTGGTTGAAAGGTCCTCGTAAGCTAGTTAATATGTTACAAATTATTAAATCAGAAATAATCTTAACTCAAGGTCCACTTTTTACTGTAATATTACTCTGGAGAAGGAACACAGTTGAAGAGTTTTAGCTTCTTTTGCAACTCGTTCCAGTCGCTTGGAGCAGGAAGCTGGAAGTATTAATCTATGGTCAAAGCTGCGGTGGTCTACGCTGTTACACCGCACCTGCCGGGGGTGGGGGTGGGAGTGGGAGTGGGAGGGTCCGAGTGATGATGTCACTGAGGACATGTCAGCGACACCATGCGGCAACAATGACGCGTTGATCCCGGGGGACTTTGGAGCCTGACCTGACTCTTGACTGATGCAAGTGGGCTCAGATAGGACAGATACCTTTGTGAGGCATGCAAACACACACACACACACACACACACACACACACACACACACACACACACACACACACAAATCTTATCTTTCTGCCTGCCCTGGCCATCACCCTGGGCCTTCCTGTTTTTCTCAGGGGCCCCAGAAGGATTCCAGCTCAGTGGAGTCGTGCGCAGCTATTAGCGGGGCCTGGAGAGCCACTTTGAGGAGTATCTACTGTCGGGAGAGGGGTGATAAGTGGAAGATCATTAGAAGCCCTGAGCCGGAGCCAAATAGAATTAAATGGCGCACACCACAAGATCATAACGCAGGCCAAAAGGACTCTGGGACCAAACGAGACGCGGGATCCCTCCGTATCATTTAGCGACAATAATTTCCTTCAACGTGTCGGCACTGTGGGCTCCTCGCTCCAATCCCGCCCAAAGAGCCCCGGCTCTCAGTTCAGAGGCGGAGAGCAGTGAGTCAGAACCCCTGCCCCAATTATATCTGCATCCTGCAGTCTGCTCTTAAAAGCAAAAAACACACACACACACACACACACACACACACACACACACACACACACACACACACACATATTCACACAAGACAAAAACAACAACACACACAGGCAGAAAGACACACTTTGAAATCCACACCGCACACATAGCTGCCAAGAATTGCATGTAGCAGTCAGAAAATAACAAGCTGGAAAACAGAATCACACACACACACACACACACGCACACACACACACACACACACACACACACACACACACACACACACACACACACACACACACACACCACTTGAACAGGAGCTTGTTGACCATCACACAGTCGCGGACTGTGAAGAAGAGGGGTGGGGGAGGCAGGGGGGGTGGGGGAGCTCACAGAGGTCGCTTTGAAGTTTCTATTCAGGTCTTTGTCCCATTCAGGCTGCTGGCAGTAGACATCTCTACTAGAGGCCCGGCCCCTCCCACCGCCACGCCGTCCCCTCACACACTCGGAAAGAAAAGGAGGCACGTCCGCAGGTCCTGTCCATCACACGGGCCTTAATTAGAGGGGATTCGAATGCCCCCTTTTGTGCCCTCCTCAGTCTCGTTCCCTCTTTCTTTCACCCCCCCAACTCATTTCACTCTCTTTTCACCAGCTCCTACCCTCTCCTTTTCTCCCATTCCTCCATCTCTCCTTTTTTGCCTTCCACTTTTGTTGCCCTCATTTTCTTGGCAGGGAGGGAGGCACCTCTCCAGACGTTCTCTCCTCAATGCCTTGAGCCCCTTTATATACCCCCCCCCACCCCCCCAACTACCACTCTTCTCTCTCTCTCGCTGCCCCTTCCTCCCCACCAAGTCTGGAAGCTGAGTGTGACCTAATGTTTGACAGACAAGTAGCCTTGGAGAAAGGACTCATCTATCAGAGGCTTGTAATTCTATTAGAATAGACAGACAACCCCTCCCCCCTCCTCCCAGGCTTGCATTTGGCATATTCTCCCCATCAATTTAACTCTTCTCTAAACCCTCCGGGCGACCGGCCTACTAAATGCAGTTTACGGCAACAAATAATCACAGTGAGTTATTAATGTGTGTGTGTGTGTGTGTGTGTGTTTCTGTGTCTGTGTCTGGTGTGCGTGTCCTAACTTTCTACCTATCTTTCTTTCTTTCTTTTTTTCGCAGGGAACTGTTGAGCGCTTTGATATTAAGCATCAAAGAACAATTTCTCTTTTCAAATTCTAATCTCATCCGAGAGGCTGGAATAAAAACGAAGAAATTCAGGGGAACTGTGGCAAGTTAAGATAGGAGGATCACAACCAGCCACTAATCAGGATTGTTATCAAGATCCCCAGATGTTTATATGTAGACAAAGATGGTTACACGAAACATCTATTGTCGAGGCTTGTTATCAGACCTAATTACTGATATGAGCGAAAGGAAGAGAGGAGAGGAGAGGAGAGGAGAAGAGAAGAGAAGAGGCTTTGCTTTGCTCACATCCCCTGCTGGGACGTTAAATCGAGGAGGACATGTTTAGCGCAGATTGTTATTTGTCTGTAATCAGCGCCTTCCTGTCAGTCATGATGGGCTGAGATGAGTAAACGAGAGGAGGTGGAGTGAGGCAAGAGAAGGAGACGAGTGAGGGAGGAAGACGTCTGGATGGCAATCAAGCGTGCCACAAACAGGAAATGTAAGTCTGCGGACGCCCCAGCTGTTGTGTTTGGCCTCGCATGCTGCTGCAGTCAAATCAAAGCAGCAGGAATAGCTCACACGACAACTTTTCAAGTGTCAGGCCCCGAAAATAGTCCGTTTACATTAACGGAGCTTTCCCACTGTTTCAACCCGGGCCCAGTGTTTAGAGTGAACCCATGTTGTTTGCCTCTTTGTTTCCTTTAGTGGACACTTTACTGTGCGTGCAGACGGACGGGAAACATGCTGCTGAGTGCTCGTGTGTGTGTGTGTGTGTGTGTGTGCGTGTGTGTCGGCCTTTGTGAGGACGTGTTGTCTCAGTGGTTAATGGCTGTTCGATATTGATTACAGCTGGAGACATCCGAGTCACATGTTCCTCGTCCTCCCCAGATAACGAGGGTTAACCACTTGACCCCGTGAATGCCAAAAGGGGCTCGGCTGGTACCTGGATCCATAGCCCAGTGCCGAGGACACATGTCCCACGGCTCCACGGAGGCCGCGGCCCTCGGGTCCCCCCCCCCCCTTAGATCACGTCCGTGTCATGGAGCCGCACCAGAAGGGGAAACACGCCAGACTTCATTAAGGGCAGATTAAAAGCAAGTGGAGGCCACTTTTGCTGTGATTTATTTTCACTGTGAGGGTTGCTGGGTTGAATGATGATGTCATGGCTTCAGTGTTTGCGAAGTGTAAATAGCAGATTGGGAAGGAACCGTGTCCTCGGCAGGAGGGTTCATCTTGGTGGTAACAGAGAGCGGAGAGAAACACGGACTGGTCTCCATTTTAGAGCTGAAACAAATCAGTGAACAGTTAAAACAATGATAGTCATCTGCAACCATTTTTACTATAATTGATTATCTTTCAAGTCAGTTACGTATTCTCTGTATTTCCGGCTTTTTTCATCTTTTAATTCACTATAAACTCAACTTTTGGATTGCCATGAAATTTGGTGCAGACATTTGTGGTCCCCAGAGAATGAATCCTTCTGATTTTCAGTGATGACTTGTTTCTTTCACTACCGCCCCCATCAGGTTTGAAGTTTCTGCTTTTCGGTGAAATATCTGGGAGTTATAGGATGGGCTGCCATTACATTTGGTATAGATATTCATGGTCCCCAGAGGATGAATCCTTTTGACTTTGCTGATTCTCGTACATTTCCCAGTCTGCCACAGGCAGGTCAAAGTGTCCCCTCGTTTTGAGAAATATCTCAACATCTACTACAATAGATATGTTGCGTAACGTCTCAACAATATGGGACATATGTCCATAACATTGGGTGTTATGGCACATGCACACATTCATGTCCCCCTTAGGATGAACTACAAAAAACGAATGAGAATAATTTTTAGTTGCGACCTGTCTAAAGAGCGTCAGTGTAAGAGCGTCTGTGGTATCATAGTATTCAGGCTATATATAGAGGAACTAATCACAGCCACCTATACACATTAACATGATGACCTCATTCCTTGGAAATGCCACTATCTCATAGGTGGCCGTCTGAGGAAGGGGGAATAAACTAAATTGCCTCCCGTGTATCTGACAGAACATGAAAGCTACGCCCAATACACTTCCTTTTGTCCTTACATGTGCTGCACTTTATAGAGCTGTTATGTCTACATCGAATAACGTGGATGGTCCAATATCTCCGTAATGCTCTTGTACTGTAGACGATGATGAATGTGTCCTCTGCCACGTGTACAAATTGGAAAAGAGTAGTTTAGATTTTGCTTCTCAGGGGAAGCGTCCGCGTTGTATTGTGCTTGGCTAATAATGTGTTTTGGATTCTGCTGCTTCCAGGCTGTGGTTTGATACAACTCTTACAGCAACAGCACGGTATGTCCACCACCACCACCACCATGGGGCCATGTTCCTATCGACCGCTCGGCTTCGGCCCCTTCAGCTGTGGCAGTCGTACACAGGAGGGCTTCTCATTGGCCCCGCAGCAGATCAGGGCGGGGGAGGGGGGTCTATCTGTGACCATCCGATTGGCCACTGAGGTATCAGATATCCCAGGCGTCCCCGCCGTCAGACGGGACATGCCAGCTCTGTGGCAACTGGCCCGTGTTTGCCGTCACTATGACAACACTCGCGCGGCTTTTAAGCCAGGCTTGTGAGGATGCAGCAGTGGCAAAGCTCCAGCAGCACTTGAAGCATAAAGAACAACTTTGTGACCTCTGCAAACTTTTTTCCTCTTCTACATGCAAAATAGGTGAAGCTGAGCCAGAAAATCTCCACTCTCGGATGCAGCCATGACACACACTTGCCCCCATGTTTTATCACTGCCTCACACACACGCGCACGCGCACACACACATAAATACTTTCAGATAATGAGAGTGCACACCCGTTTGGGTTTGACGCTGATCTTGAGCGCATTGTTTCACCAAGATTTATGGTCTGGCGAGGCACAACGGGATGTAATAATAAAAAAAACCTTCAGGAACCATAAGACATGTCTTAATGTCCCTTATCTCTCCTCTCCAATTATATTGAATCCAACCTCCTTTATTCCATGAATCGATTTCATCACAACCATTAGGGGGCAGCATTGATTGAATAAATGCACCACAATTAAGAAGAACTCTCTCTCTCTCTCACACACACACACACACACACACACACACACACACACACACACACACACACACACACACACACACACACACACACACACACACACACATACAGGCACACAAAGGGGGCACAGACATGGACATGATCAATTATGTGTCAAGCATTTCTTCTTCAATGAATGAATGGCCCAATGACTATGGGCTACCGACCGGCTATTGTCTATTGACACTGGAGACTAAGTTCTCATGCAGTTCATTATCCCAAAAGAGGACAACTAGAAAGAGATCCAAAGAGACCATTAATCATCATTCCTTTCACCGAGCAGAGAAGGAAAGGACCAACATAACAGATACTGTAATCATGTACAGTACGTTCTAAAGATGTAATATTTATTATTTTAAACGAAGAGAGGTTTTAAACTGCAATTATATTTCTGGGTAGAACACATTACAAATGCACTCATGCTACCTACCACAGACATAATTATAATCCCCTATGGCCTATATTACATGAATGTTATGGCATGCATGTTTAGTACTGGATCTCCAGGGACCAGCAGGTCCTGGGCTTAAAGGGGACAAAGTTTTTTTCCTCCAGTAGGCACTTTTACGCACACGCTCCAACAGCCTATCACGCTCGTTTCCCTCTCCACCGTGTTCAGTATGACGAATAACTCCAAAGTCCAATTCAATTTGGGTCGATGGCTCGGGTCGAGGTGGTGGAAGGGGGGGGGCTGGGGATGCGGGGTCAACCCAATAACAGACTCCCTCCCCTCGCTGCCTCCTCACCCCCTCCACGTCCCCATAAATGCCTCCGCTTCGGCCAGAGCGCGCTGTGATTGGCCGCGGCTCGCTCTGTGGGCTGTCCCCACCGCGCTGCTCTTCGGCTCGGGTTACAGTTGAGCTGGAGCTGCTGCACTCACCGGAGCGCGGAGAGTGTGCTACGCGGTTTTAAAAGAAGAAATAGACACAGACACCGGCGCGGAGAGGTTGGCGAGCGGATTCAAAGCCACCGAGACGGACCGCAGACCTGTCCTCGCCACTTTTCTTCTTTTCTTTTTTTATACATATATCCGTGTCCGAGCAGCGAGAGAAAACACGAGTGAGACAGTGCAGCTTCTTTACGCACCGGCCAACGCAGCATGTCCCAGGCGGACTAGAGAGAGAGAGAGAGAGAGAGAGAGAGGCGACCCTGCTTGGAAGCGCAACGCGCACGCGGAACGGCGCTGAGAGCCGCGAGGAATATTTACAATAGAAACTCAATTCGTCCGTGGAGAAGAATAGCAAAGGTTGGGGAGGAGGAAGAAGAGAAGGAGGGGCGAAAGATAACACTGGAATGAAGTGGACCTCGGGATTCCCGGCGTGCTGCGGAGTTGTGACTGATGGATGAATGTGGCCATCTGTAGGCTATATCCAGCGACAGGTACAGACAGCAGCGGGGGAGCTCTGACAAAAGACTCGGCGCAGCGCAGCGCTCCACCGGCAGCCGCATCGCCCGATCGTCTCTCCAAGAAAAAAGGAAGAAGAGGAAAAAAAACTACAAAAAACCTGTGCGATTGGTTGGATCTGTGTCATCGCACATGAGATCGCACCGTTGACTGTTCTCGACACGTAAGAAGGTCGCGAGGGAGGCTTGTGTGTGCGTGTGTGTTTGTGTGCGTGTGTGTGTGTCTCAGCCACAGGTCAACTCGGACACTCGGGCGGCTTTCGTCGCACGTCCCGCGGACAGTTCAGACAGGGACACCCGGGGAAGGGAGGAGGTCTGGAGCCGATTTTTTAATTTTTTTTTTTTTTAAAGGTCGGACAGAAGGACATGTATCTGATAACGACCTCACATGCTCCCGACTGATCGCTGCTCACCTTCCCACCGGGCCGACCACAGACGCAGGCTGCCCGGCGCACCGTCCGCCGCTCTGAGACCCCCTCGGCTCGCCGTCCGTCCGTTGATCAGAATGGCGGGACCCGGTTGTTGGAAGTATTACCTCTGGATCTTTATTCTCACGTGCAGGTCGACGCTAACCTCGGCCAAATCGATGGAGACTATAATCTGGGGCTCGCAGAATTCCAAGTAAGTCTCGCATTTTAATTTGTACCAGCATGACAAACTCTCTGGGTGTGTGTGTGTGTGTGTGTGTGCGTAATGGAGGACTGACATTATTGAGGGGAAAAGTTGCCATTGTCTTCACGCTGCGTTAAGTGTTCTGTTAAATGTGGCACTCGGAAAAGGGAGCATAATGCATTTTTTATTTTGTTTTTTGGGGGGGTTGTAATTGTCAGTCCTGCACCGCACAGTTTCGTGCTGATTCATTTCTCAGCGGGGGATTTCCAAGCACTAAAGAAACACAGTAGGTGAAGACTTCTACAATATACACTAGGCCTCGCTGTAATGGTTAATTATAGGAGTTAATGGCTTTAATACACGGCTCTGTTTATTTCCGGATAGGAGGGCAAAGTCTGCTCGGACGCGTCACTATAGGCCTTATCTACTGGGAGTTGGTCCACTTCTTCTTCTTCCTTAGAATTTCTTGTAAATTGGTGCAATTAGCTGAGTGGATGACACAAGTCATGGAAAGCAAATGCCAAGTGGGTCAAGGTGTGGTCCAGTTCACTGGATCCTGAACATGGAGGCTACTTTGCCTTCTTCGTGAAGCGGCCCTCTCCAAACTCTCCCAAGTTTGACTTTGTCGAGTTCACCCACATATCTCGTGTGATCAGATATGTTTTCACACATCAGAGGACGCAATGCTTGAAATATATCCACATTTTCCCCTCATTTTTCACTCTGGCTCGGATCCAGCCTAATTTTTTATTTGGGTGCAAGTTTCTCAAAAAGAAAAAGCAGCTTGAAAGTCAGACATTTTTTCTTCTTCTTCCTTCTTCTTTTCTTTCTTTCGTCTTCTAAAGATTTATTTTTATTCCCATCCAAAAAAAAAAGTGAGCCCAGACTGCTGATAATAAAATACACTCTGGTAACAATTATCACCCACTTAGAGTTGACTCCCACATTTGCATGGTGTTGGAAAGCATTCATAAGGGGAAAATAAACCAAAAGTGGGAGAGAAGGAGGAAAAAACAACCTCTCGCTCTCTCTCTTCTCTCTTCTCTCTTCTCTCTCTCCTGTATTTCTGTACGGGCCGAGGAGCTGACCTTCATTTGAGCTCACTGCACCGAGGGGAAATGAAGAGTAGCTCGACCAGCTTCTAACTAGAACTTACTCAGTCAAGTGAATCCATGATTCATCCCCCAAATGTCAGGTGTCACAGAAGCTCGTTGCGCAGTCAGTAGGTATGAATATTGCTGACATGTCCACCGGAGTGAGTGTGTGTGTGTGCGTGTGTGTGTGTGTGTGTGTGTGTGTGTGGCCTGGTCCTAATGGTGAGACTAGTATGGCCCATCAGCTTTTATTTGAATATATGGCTGCAGAGGTAGTGGAACAATGAGCGTCATAAGACAAAGGCAGATATGACACACACACACACACACACACACACACACACACACACACACACACACACACACACACACACACACACACACACACACACACACACACTTTGTGTCAGTCATGGGCAGATAAATGAAAGAAGAAGAGGGGGAAAAAAAGAGAAGAGACATTTATTGATTGATGATGTCACCTGCTGGGAATGTCTTGGAAGGTTACCACGCCGGTTTAGGGACTGGGAAGATCATTTCTCCATGTGTTCCTCCACGCCGCTCCTTGTTAAACACCCCCACCACCACCGCCGCCGGCCCGATATTTCATAAAGTTCACAGTGGAACAATAATGCACTCTGCAAAGTGTTCCCCGCAACCTAATTATCCTGCTGCTCTGCGCTTAGAAAACAAAAGACAATTATCGGCCCGTGTGCAGGCTTTGCAATAACAAAAGACAAACCTGTTTTTCTCCTGAAATGTATCTGTCAGCAGCGGCGTCTGAGAGGCAATAAAAAAAAAGAAAAAAGAAGGGAATACTTGTGCAGCAATCAGCATCTGTCTTCAGTGTTTGTTGTTTTAAACTCCATCTCTCTGCCTCCTCCTATATTACTCCATAGTGATAACACGGAGAGAGCGAGAGAGGCCTATAGCAATGTACAGTACACTATCTGGTGACTTATCTAGATTTACGATGTCTTACTTCCTGTTCTCACTTTGGGGAGCACTGCTGCCTCAGCTAATAAATTAATCTTGCCCTCTGCGCACACCGTACCACATACACACCAAATATAACAATACCAGTGCCTCCCCACAGGCCATGAGTTATGAGACAAAGTGTAGGAAACCAGCAGGTTTGGACACTATGGGGTGTGTGTGTGTTTTCTTTCTTTTTATGTGTGTGTGTGTGCGGCGCAGAGGTTTATGTGCGGGTCCCTCCGAGCGTCCCTGTTGTTATGGATTTCCATGCGAGGACGCCATCACTCCCGGTCTTCCATTATCAATAACCGGGGTTTGCTTAATTGATTTCCTCCCAGCGTGCTTGAACAGGCAACATATATCATCACCGTCGCATCGCCTGGAAAGGAGAAGAGGAAGAAGAAGAAGAAGAAACATTCCGCAGTTAAAGTTTCTGCTGCAGGATGTATGGGACCTTTTTGATATTTAATTTGAGGCCGGATGAGTGAAATAGCGAAGGGGGGGGGGGGGGAAATGGGCGGCGAATTGGGAGGCGCAGTCGTGCAGAAGGAGGCTCGACGTGTCGACGTCCTCGGCCGGTAAAGAAGCGTCTAACATTTGATCAGAGCAAATCGGATTAGTTCTCATTTAGCTGAGTGGGATTACGCCCGAAAATGTCACTTTGTTATGACTGATCACGTCCCTGTCGGGTTTGACACACACACACACACACACACACACACACACGGTGCGCTAAGGAATTCTGCAGTGGTGCCAATTTAACGATAATCTGACAAGGTTGCCATGAGTGGTTCCTGCACGTCCTCTAACCCTCCTTAGCTAATATTTAGCTCATGACCCAGACCCCCCCCCCCCCTTCAGATCAGGAGACAAACAAAAACGATGGGGGGAAGAAAAAGATATCGCTCACACACCTCAGTAAAACACACAGGCCGCGGGTCCGGCCGGGGAGTCCGCTGCACTGGTTTTGAACTCCTCGCGTTTCGAAGAGGCATGGAAACAGTTTGCAGACGTTTCTTGGCCTCTGTGTCGGGTTTGAAGCCCACGAAAAGAGCACAAAGTAGCATAACGGGAGGGGGGGAGGCGTTTGTGTTGATGAAAAGTCAGCTCAAGCCTCTCTCTGTTGCCGCGGGTTCTTTTCTTACTCATCTTATTTTCGCTGTCCGCTGACCTCAGCCGCCTGGCTCTCAGTTTAACACTTGGCTGGTTCGGGTTATAATGTGCGTGCATGCTTTAAAGGTTCAGAGAGTTTGATGATGATTAAGTTGGATTTGAATACCACTGTGATATTTAGCAAACATGTTTATTTTTTCTCTCTGTTCCGCAAGAGAACATTTCTTAAGGGGGAGAGAAGAAGAAACACAATACATGTTCAAACCCCACCATAATTATCTTCGGCTGCTATTAGGAGAATAGGTGCACAGAAGGCCTCATTAAAGTTCACGTTTTGTTTTCACAAATGAGCTTTTATCCGTTTAGATAATTGGGGTAAAAAAAAAAAAGTATTTTCCTATGGGGTAATTAGGAAAAAAAACAAACGTCTCCCTTATCTTTGTTTTTAGAAGCAGATCCAATCAAAGCAATTATTATTATTTATTTATTTTAAAGGTTTTGTTCTCAAGCAGGGAGAAAACCTTTGACTCCTGCAAAGTGGTGTTCAGAAACGCTTCAGCAAGCTGACATTTGTGTGTGTATGTGTGTATGTATGTATGTGTATATATATATATATATATATATATATATATATATATATATATATATATATATATATATATATATATATATATATATATATATATATATTTATAATCTCTATCTCCAGGATTTCGGTAAGAGCTTGAAAAAAAAAAAGTACTGCAATTGCAAAAGCTGGAAACTGCCGCAACCTGTCGAGCGAGAGACTCTGATGAAACTCTTCGGGACGAGGAACAGGAACTGGATTTGGTTCCTCGCAGAGAGTCCGGCAAACGCTCCCTTTTTCTGCTGGAGCGCGGGTCGCCGCCGAGAGGGTCAAGGCCCTGTTTTTGTCTTCCCCCCACCCCCTTTTTTTTTTACCCCTAGCAATACACCTTCTCTTCCTCCCCTGCTTCCCAGAGTCCCCCCTCCTCCCCGTCAGACTCTGATCGTGTTTCCCTCTGATAAAGATCTCATTACACACAGAGAGGACTCAGAGCCTGAGCCCCACTCAGAGAGGGAGCAATGGCTGACCAATAAGAAATACTTCTGGGGAGCAACTGGCCCGTGGTGCTGTGAAGGCACCCTGTGTCTCACCCCGAGGACAGCTGCGTTTGCCTTTTTACGTGCGTGCACTTCTGCGTCGACATGTCTGTTGTTTCAGCGGCGCGCAACGACCGATTCTTCGTTTGGTTAGCTAGGAACCTGGTGCTCAGCAAAGTTTTTTTTTTAAACATTATTTCAGGGGGGGGAGAAGAAGAAAAAAAACAGTTATTTTTCCATTGTGTTTTTTTTTTTTTTGCGCTCCAGATGGACTCACTTTATCCGCTGGTGGTTTTGGCTGCCACATCACTGAGAAATGATCATTCTGCTTTTTGTGTGTTATTGATGCGTTCACTTCTTTATGTTCGGGCAGTGAAACGGGGCACATCAAAACCACGGTTTTCGTTCTCCCGGCTTTGGGGGCATTCGCAACTATTTTTTTTGTTTGTATCTATTTAAAAAAAAGGAAAAAATAAATCCTCCCGTGCATGTATGTGTCTGTAACTGTCTCCCATGACCCAGAGTTACAGTTGGTTTTTCTTTCAAGACATATCAGAGGGACTGATTCACAACTGGGGCAACAGCTGAATGCAATGAGTCCGCTGGCACAAGAGCTGAAAAAGAAAATTTGATTTATCAGTCAGCCGATCAAAAACAAGCAAATTTGATTATCGACCAGGGGAAGGGCAATATTGATAAAAGATCTTTTTATTGCTGTATCACAACATCAACATATTGCGACGTATTGTACTTTCCAGAAACTCGGTTGTGAAACCGTTGGTGGCTGAACTAACCAGACAGGAATGTTTGAGGTTTCTTTTTGGTTCATCCCGGGAATTAAGAACCTGACAGGTGGAGACACTTCGTCAGCGTTGACGAGACGATCACGTGAACACAACCAGGTGGAGCAACAACAGAGCATCTCACACATGTTGTCTCACGGGGTTTATTTCCCACGTACCGAGAGAACTCTCCACATTTCTGCTCCGTACACTTTTAAATTAATAACTTGTTTCACCAATAAAGCTCAACGGCGAGTGAATCGACAATGGAAATAATTGTTAGTCGCCGCCACGGAGCAGACAATTATCTTCATTAAGTCTTGAGCACCAGAGATAGAAACTGTGAGACTCTCACATGGGCGTGACAGACATGAGGCTTAGGTTGTCTGCCGTGAGTCACAGAAAACTATTACAAACTTGTTGAAACTTTGTGCTTCTCAACGTAATAGTTTTGGTAATAAAACCACATTAAGCTGACGTGGGCCAAAACAAACACACATAATGCATATGTGGTCTTTATGTGGTGCCATAATTGAAAGAGCAATTATTTTGTAAAAAAAAAAAAAAGGAGTTCTGTTCACTTTTACACAATTTATTTGCAACACACTACAATTAAAGGACACAGTCCCGTATGAAAGGGACAAGTATGAGCTTATGGTGGTGAATGAGTGCTTGAGAGAGCACGTCGGTGTGCCATTGTTCTTTGTCCGGCCACAGAGGAGCATTAAGGAAGTGTTAGAAGCGTGCCAGTGTGCCCCTGTGAAAGTGTCGAGGGCCGAGCGGTGGACGAGTGTGAAGTGGCTGAACAGTGGCTGCCTCACAGGCGGCTAGCGACCCGGCTTCATTAGACGGGGGGCCTGCCTGGCTGGCAGCAACCAGGAAGTTCCCATCAGCCCCGGCTCTGCCAAGCAGAGAGAGGCGCTGGAAGGCTTCCCTGAAGGCTTCTTCTCCTCGTCGCTCTCTCTCTCCTGCGCTTCGGCGGATTCGGGGCGAACATTTTAAGAGATGCGGGAGTTACAGGAAGTGGAGGAGGGGGGGGTGGAAGTTGGGCAAAAGCGGGGAAAAGTCTG
>NC_136601.1:19736480-19778980 GCF_910589615.1 Taurulus bubalis
TGCTTTTTTCCCCTTCTTTTCTTTTTTTTGTTGCGGCCTTTGCAGGAAGACTTGCAAGTCGGCAAAACCCCGAAAGCCGCGATGTGACGAGGGAACAGCCGCCGCGTCACGTATGGATGCACACGCACAGATCTGTGTGTGTGTGTGTCTGTGTGTGTGTGTGCAGCTGTGGCAGGCAGGCTAAGGTTCTGAGTGTGTCTTACAGATGGCGGTCATAATGATCAGATAGCCCTTGTAATGGAGACGGCCCCAGTTTGTAATGGCTTCCTAAAACAACACATGGAGCGCCTTTACGAGGCCACAATCCGCCCGGTTATCACAGAGCAAACTGTGCGAATGAGAATGGCATCATGTCAGGCGTGCTAATAAATAGCTTGTTTATCTCACGCGCACACATACATACATACATATATACACACAAACGCGCGCACAATTGATTTTAATACCGGGCGGCCGCGTCTCGCCTGCTCTGCCGGTTTAAGGACGAGCGTTATCAGAGGAGACACAGACTCCCGCTGCAGCAGTTAGGCCGTCCTCCCCTTTCGCGTTCGCTGCTAATGAGCCTAATGATGTGTGTGTCTCGGCGATTGCATCAGTCAATAAGCTGTTCAATATGAGGGCTCTTTCTTTTTTTTTTTTTTTTTTTTACAAACCCACTGACAACTTGCCCGCCTGGATAAGATCTCCCATCCAAGGGAGGGAAGAAAAGAGCAACTAATTTGTCTTTGCATCGGATGGGACATGTGTTGGCTGTCTTTTACAATCACGAGCCGAGATTGTAAGCGGAGAATAGACATGTCAGTCGAGTTCCGTGATAAGAAGCCGCTTTTAAGACTCGGAAAGCAGCTGCGTGTTAAAAAAAACACACACACAACAAACCCACCGCGTCCCAGTTCTCTCAAATGGAGATCTGCTGTTTGTTTGTTGTCAGTAGTTTTCAGCTCATTTTCCGTCTATGTTGTGCTTCCTTTTCTTTTTGGTTTATTTTCAGTTCGGGTTTTTATGTTTCAAGAGGTGTTTAGTTGGGAGTTTTATTTCCAGTTGATGTCGGGAGGTGTTTACTGTTAGAGACATTCAGCAGTTTTAACCGTCTCTGTGTGGTGATTGCAGATGTTCATTCTCGTTTCTACCGCACATTTATTTATGTATTGTCACATTAGTGCAGCTTTTCAACACAACATGTATAACTCGGATTCTACTGGGAGTAAACAAAATAAAAAGTGCAGTTAGACCCCTGTGACTCGGTTAAAAGCGTGTCTTTGATATCCCGCACGGCGTTTGATTGATCCGTTCCCGTGGTCTTGATCCCTGGGCTCTGCTGATTAAACCTATCCATCAGCTCCTCTTATCAGCACCCTAACAGATCGACTGCAGGACACCGAACTAACCCCCTTATTGTTGCTACACAGAACAAGTCAAAGGCTAAGGACGGGGAGGGGAGAGAGCCAGCTCTCCTCTTCAAGGCCCTTTTGAACAAGAGAGGGGAAAGAAAATCCCCGCTATGTTGTTTTTAAAAGAAGTTATTTTGAGATAAGTATCTCTCATGCTACGGTGATGAGTGTGCTGCACACGCGCACACACACTTGCTGTGTGTCGCGCATTGCAATAACCTCTACAGGAGGTCGAACAGTGGCGCTGCCGATTGTGACAAGAGTGTTTCCCCTCTAGTGGGAAATCAGAAAGTAATGTTTCCTGTCCGGAGTGTCGGCTCCCCCGCTAGTGACGTGACCCTCCCATCGGCCAGAGCTCACACAGGCCTCAGATAATGACATCTCCTGCACTGACAGCCTGTCATTCACGTGCCTCTGCGAACACACACACACACACACACACACACACACACACACACACTCTCTCTTGGGCGTGCGCTGGATAAAACGGAAGAGACGAGCACGGCAGCCGTTATGAATCATCAGGATGCGATTTGCAAGTCAAATATCGCGTTTCGCGAGACGCGCCTGTTATTTGCTGAAATACATTTTGTGTTTCTCATCTTTCGCGTGACTGTTAAAGCAGATGCATCAAGGCCACTGAATAAAAAATAAATAGAAAAAGCGTGGATGATTGCATGTCACTTTGCTCTCATTTATCTGCAAATCATCCATTACCATCATGTTGTCAATGAAACGGCACAGGGAACCGCCAGCAGATGGGCTCTGATTGTTCACAGATGTATGATTTTTGGGACAGTTTGCTGAAGGTAAAGCTTAGGACTGATCCTGAGTCTTAAATTACACCAATTTACGATTCCTAACATCCGGAAAACAAACCGGCTCACATAAAATTGTTTCTTGTTGTTTTTTTTGGCGGATGGCGATCACACCGGCAAAAAGTTGCAAGTTTCCACCATTTTGGTGGAAACTTGCAACTTGCCGCCTTATCGCGAAACCATCAACCCAAAGTTTACATAATCGTAAATGTCCTGTTGAGAGAAGATGGTTTATTGAAATCCTGTTGCAGCATGCCCTGCAGAAGCAGGTGTGGGCCTGCTGGCACGCCTTCTGGCCGCGAGTGATTTAGGTGGTGGGAAGTGAACACACACTTCAAATGCTGGACGGGGAGAAGATGCGTTCGTGGCATCCGGCTGATCTTCCAGCTAATTCATGTGTGTCCTCCGAGCACTCCTGTGTGCGCTAATACCCTCTCTGGGACGCGTTCGGAGCGTAGCCATGGCGATGATTGTGCCATTATTTTTGCAGTCTGATGAGTGATATCCCAGAGGGCCGTGGCTGGGTTGTCCCGGCCTGTCGAGAGTGGCTGATTAGAATTGCAAATGGCCGCCAAGTGTTGTGTTTATTGTGTGTCTCAATATTGGAGACAATCAGGCGAATCAAAGCCCTCAGCTGGAGAGATGGGACGGAGGCCCGGCGGGCCTCTCGGGTTGGCACCGGGTCCTCAGTGCCCCCTCAGTGCTCCCCCACACACACTCTTCTTCTTTCCTCTCCGTTGCACTCTCTCCCGGTCGGCTCTCTCGTGCGTGTGCACGTCCATGAAGTACGTGGACCCAGCTGGAAGGAGGAGAGGGGAAGGCGGACAGAAAGAGCCACTAAATCCAGCGCACTCCATCATCTGTAGTGTGGCGGCCCTCGCGCAGCTGAGAAATATTAAACGCGCTTTATGATAATGAGAGAGCGGGCAACGGACATAAATATCGGCGGCAAAGTGCTGAAGGATTAAAATGTCCTGTACGTTTGCTCACAGAACAAATTCATCTTTGATTTCATGGCTCCATGAGTCGTCGGAGACAGAATTAGCAGCTTTTCATTAGCAGAATGTCTTCCCCCCCCCCCCCCCCCCCTCTTCCTTCCTTCCGTCCTTCCTTCCACCTGTCCATGGTGAGGTATACTCGGTCACATTAAAGGACGCTATGTGCACGCGCAGCCGCGGTCACGCGCTGCAGATGGAGCCCGCTGGCAGCGCGCCCCTTGTTATGGCTGGGTGACAGATTGTGGTGCAAAGTGCCCTAAACACACACTTTCGCCGCAAATCACCCGCGAATTGTCCCCCCCCTCCCTCAACGATTGGCCATTACCCCATTATTGACTCACTGTTTGTACAGGATTCGGCCAAATCCATCTGAAAGCCATCCAGCGCTGTTGTGCGAGACAGGAAGCCAGTGTTTTAGCTCACCGTGTAATTCACTCTGTCAGTCGCACACAGAGAGGCCTATCTTCTCTCGTTTCGCTACTGTTGGCTTTTCAAGAATGTGTGTGTGTGTGTGTGCAGGCACATGCGAGAATGTGCGCTCAAGCGTGTGTATACGTCCCTGTTGGAACAGAGGATAATTCCTCAGGTCATACGCTCCCCTTTATAGCACCGCATGACCAGTCGCAACAGGCATGTGTGAGGCCCAGGTACGGACACGCATAGCGAGGACAGGTATCGCCACGGGGGGTTGGAGGGCGGGAACGACTTTTACTGCGCCACACACCTTCTCCTTCTTCTTCTTTTTTGAGCTGTCGCCGCTGTGGGCTAAATGAAGAAGAAGAAGAAGAAGAAGAAGAAGAAGAAGAAAAAATAATAAAAAAGCTGCGAAAGGAATGCGTTCGCGCTCGACAGAAGTCCTGAAGATTTACTGTGAGTTTTTTTTAAGCGCCACATGTGAACGCAGGGAGGGCCAGAAGCCATCGCGAGGCTCACGTGTCGGACGAGATTGCGATCAAATGTCACCAGCCTCGAGAGGCAACAGTCGGTTGCGTGTGAGGGAGCTGCGCCTGGTTAGACAGCGACGTGTGTGTATGTGTGTGTTGAACTTGACAAGCAGTTGATGAGAGATCCTTAGGTGTGTGTGCTTGTGCGCTTGCGTAAAGGAGAAAAAAGGGAACGCTTGAGAGGGTGTGTGTGTGTGTGTGTGTGTGTCGGATCTCCATTTGTGAGTGTGTGAAACTGAGGAGAGGGTTCATGAGGTGACATCTCGTCAGCTGTTTGACTTTCCCAGGGAAGCAGTTTCAAGAACAATGCAGACGAAAAAAAACCATCAAACGCCGACAATTGAAATGCCACAAAAACAAAAAACAAAAAAGCCCCAAAAAAAGCCCATGTGCTGTTTTTTGGTGCCTGAATTATTGCCGCTGTTTGAGATTGCAGACGGGGTCGGGTGTGTGAGTGACTGCACTGTGCTTGCAGCAGACACATATCACCTACCGGACTCCTCCACCCATCCATCTCCCGGCACCGCTCACAATGGCAGGAATACATTTCAAAAAAGAGTCGGAAGGGGACGCAAGATAAATATTGTGTTAGTATTTCCCCCCCTCCCTCTCCGCTTGCGATTGTCTCTCCCGCTGACAGATGAACAATGAAAGTATTGAACTTTTCCTGCGCGCTATCTTTTTACTTCTGGGTTCAGAACCGTGCTGTCAAAGCCAGACGACGCGCTTCTGGCGGAGATTGATTGATTTTGCTTTCAGTGAGCGCCATGTCGCTCCCTTTGTTCTTCCGGGAAGGCTTTGGTTTCCCTCCAGCTCGCAGCCTCTCTGGAGCTGTGTCACATTAACACCTGTTAACAACATACAGACCTCGTTGCAGCATTGATTCGGCTCCCCTCCCTTGATCAGGAAAGCGTTGCTATATCATTTTAAACTGGAAGCAGTTCATTATATTCTCTGAGAACCCTAAATCTTTCTCTGGGCCCCAAAAAAGTATCACTTTCTGGCAGTTAGAGATATTATTTTCGTCTCTGTGCGCTACATTTGGAGCTACAGCCAGCAGTCAGTTAGCTTAGCTTAGCTTAAAGGAAGAACACAAGTCTTTCAGCTAAGCTAACCGGCTGCTAGCTCCAGGCTTCACACAGATATGTCAGCATCGGACCTTCTCATCTCAATTCACGGCGAATAAGTGCCTTTCTTCAGATCGTCCAACAGAAAGGCCTCATTAGCGATGCATGTCAGGTTTTGTTTGGGAGACGTCTTCATGGGCCGCTGCCAAAATAAACCGCTGAGCTGAGCAGGGCGACTCGGCCTGAGCGCGGGTTTTGGAGAATTAGCTAACTTTAGCCGCTCACTTTAGCCGCTAACTTTAGCCGCTAACCGTGCGCTCTCTTGTCCTCAATGAGCTTTTTCACTTCACTGTGTTTATTAGCTAATTGAGTAGCAACATTAAAGGGGCTGTTTTTTTTTTTCTCTCTCGGAGAAATGCTTTCTGAGCGCTTATAACCGATGGGGCTGGAGATACCGAGCAGAAAATGTCTGTTTGGTAACAAACCAGGTCAAGCTGCTCGGGTTCGATAACTGGGCCGTGATTCTGTTGCTCTCTAGTTTCTCCTCTGCTCTCCCCGAGCGGGAGTGAAGCACAATCGGGCGAGTGTGAGAGATGCTATTGTTCGTCTGGGAGGTTCTCCTGCTCGCCCTCCCCTCCTGCTCTGCTCGCCGCTGATTACAGCCTCGCATCCTGGTCCAGCTCTGCTCTCTGCTCTGCAGCTCTTGGTCCTGGGGGATTCCTCTCTCTCCTTCTCTTTCTCTCTCTCTCTCTCTCCAGCCCCCCATCACCCCACACCCACTCAAGCATGTGTACACACGAATATATCTGCACACACGGTCACACAAACACGGTCACGCATACAGTGGGCTCGGGCCTGGTGGGTTTGGCAGCGACCGTAGACTGGGCCTGTGGAGAGATCTTTACGGAGCATGCAGAGCCCATCTGTGGCGGCTCCTCAGCGATGGGAGGCAGCTGGCTCTGTGTGTGTGTGTGTATATGTGTGTGTTGTACCGAGGCCAAGGAAGAAGGGAAGAGGTTTGTGTGTGTTTGGGTCACAGAGCACCCCCAGAATGAGAGCTAAACTCGGGCTGAAACTGACCCAAGCACTCTCGTCCAGCCGAGCCAAACCTTCCCTTCTCGCCTCTTTTTTTTCTTCTTCTTCCCCTTCTCTCTTCTCCTCACGCCCCCCACTTCCCCACCACCACCACCACCACCACCACCCAAGCCCTCCAGCTGGAAGAGCTCAGTCCCTGGGATCCGGGATGAATAAGTGGAGAGGCAGAGAGCAACAGCCTGGGCCTTCTCTTCCCTGTCAGTGATACCGTGGATGACGTTCAATCACCACCGCATACACCCGCGCTCGCTTAACTCCCCTGCTCTTAGAGAGGGATGGGCTCGGCCCCGGCGGAAACCACAGCGGGCCGCAAGAAGAAACAGATTACGCTCTT
Source organism: Taurulus bubalis (assembly GCF_910589615.1). Taxonomy (NCBI): domain Eukaryota; kingdom Metazoa; phylum Chordata; class Actinopteri; order Perciformes; family Cottidae; genus Taurulus; species Taurulus bubalis. The sequence continues at coordinate 19,743,128 of NC_136601.1, forward strand.
CCCCCTCCCTTAATGGCTTCTGACACTCCTCCCGCTCAGTCAGGTCCTCTCCAGCCTGTTTGTCAAGCGCCGAGCGTCCACTTCCACCCTCACCCGAGTGGCAGGGGCCATCTGGGCGTCATCTCGTTAGCTCATGGTGTGATGCTAGCCGCTCACGTGACGGAGAAGGAGGGCGAGCACACTGAGCTTGTTTGGTGGACGGGAGCGGTGTGTCTCATCCCTGTGTGTGTGTGTGTGTGTGTGTTGTGTAGCTCGCCCCTGTGCAACTGTTATGAGTCACGCTGAATCTGATTTGCTCTGCATGCCAGCCTGTTGACTGAGCTAACCGAAGCTAGTGTGTGTTTGTCTGTGTCAGAGAGAGAGAGTGTGTGTCTGTGTTCACACGTACAAAAGCAGCTCTCCGCAGGGTGGATTTCAGGATATTCTGTGCCTCTCTTTTTTCCTCTGACATCTTCATTTATGTCCCTCTAATGGGGACAGCACAGAGAGGAAAATACTCGGCTTTCTGCTTTTCAGCAAGTCACAGTTGCCAAGTCTGGCCCACTGGAGTGCAAATGCAACTTGGACCGAGTTTATAGTTTATCCAATACCACTACCCGTTGGCGAGTTTGTCCTCGCTTCTCTATAATAAGGGTCAAATCCTTCCTGCTTTGCTAAACAATTCTGGAGCCAGATGGGCCTTGTTTTGCTTAATTTCAGGATCTCTGTGTGTGTGTGTGTGTGTGGCCTTGTGCCGGCATTCAGGCGACTTGTTTACCGCGTTTGACATGTGAGGAAATCGGTGTGTGTACACTGCGGGGCGTGTGTTTATGTGTGTGTGTTTATAGTCGGGCCTCCCTAAGAACATCTACCCCCGCGACGGCCTGACAGAAGCCAGCTATGTATACAAGCGCTCGGCGGGCCGCTACGGGACCCATGACCGGCTCACCTTCCCGTAGGGCGTCGCCCTCAAACGGCGACGCTTCAAAATCCGTTTGTCCCACGGCTCACTGCTCACGGCACTGGTTGATGTGGCGAAATCCTCGGGAGCGCTCTGCACACATACTGACAGTTTTGGCGGTTCTTGCCGTCCTCTTTGAGTATGAAGTGATCACGCTCTGTCAACAGCGCTCAGTGGATCTTAACCACACATCAAGAGCGAAGCCATTTCAGAAGCGACCGTGTGTGAATGCTTCCCATTGTGAGGCCCGAGCCAGCGTGCGGCCGCTATCTTGATGGATCTGAAAGCGGTTTATGGCATGAACCAGCAGACAATCATTTGATATTGATTGACTTGAACGAGAACGGGATGGATCTGCAGCCTTGTGATTACACAAAACGAACACCGCCTCGAGCACGTGAATCCGCTTTGAATCCCCGCCAATTCATGTGTCTCTCACACACACACACACACACACACACACACACACACACACGAGGGCTGAACCACAATGCTCTTTGCGTAGCGCGGCGGACCTAGTGCTGTGTGTAACAGATACTGTAATGCGTTGTGAGAAGCCGGAGAATCCGCCGGAACTGCCGAGCCTACATGGGGGCATCGATCTGAAACGGCTGTAAATATGGCGGCTGTGTGGAAAGTGTCATCTGTGATGATGGTGAGGAAGCAGCAACGCTGATTCTGTGGATAATCTAGGAGAGAGATGATAATTGGTTGGAACACTTCTGCTGCCGTGATAATTACCATGCTGATAGCGAGGGGAATAGAGCACCAACCTGTTGCGGCGATGATTGTGTTTTTTGATTTTTTTTTTTTTTTTTTTTGCGTGACGCACACTCGTGTGATTTAAAGGCCGGAGGAAGAGAGGGGGGCGGATGTTGGGCTACAGAAACAAGTGCGGCGGGGAGGACGGTACCTGCATCCGGTCCGTTGGCGTGTTCCCCTGGTGGAGACGGATCGCCCTATAGTCGAGAATAGCGTGTTTTTAATTGATATGTGCGGCATGTTCGCGCCGCCGCTCAGGAGGAACAAATCAATTTGAAAACCATTCTGTTGATATCAGTCGTTCCTGCCTCCTTTCTCTCGCAGTTCCTGTGTCTCGGGTCCTTTCATTCAGCGGGCCGAGGCTGCCTGCCAGTGCTATGCTCGGGGCCGAGGCCCGAGTTGACTGGACGGGGGTGGGGGGCTGTTTTGAGGCTCTGTAAGGGGCTGTGAGTGGGCCTTAGTGTAGGCGGCGTTTTATATGAAAGTCGGCGAGGGCAGGGTGCTTGAATAGGGGTGGCTGGGAAGTTGGGCTGGGAAGGTCCAGGATGCACCCCACAGTGCTTTTGTGCGCTCTCACATCCGTGTGTGTGTGTGTGTGTGTGTGTGTGTGTGTGCGAGGGGAGGTGGTTGGTGGGGGCTGTAGCATATGTGAGATCATGTGCTCATATTCACCAGTGGAATGTAAAAAGGGAGAACGGGGGGCGGGGGGGAGGTTCTCCCCTCGTCTCTTTTTCCCTCCGCCTAGTTGTTTTCTGTTCTCCCTCTGCTGTGCTGTAGCGCAGGCCTGTTTGCATAAGCTCTTTACAGGATTGAGCGCGGCGCGGAGCCATCCAGATGAAACAAAACCAATCGCATTTGGCTGTTTTGAAAATGATTCTCTTTATTGTGCTTGGTTCAGGCAGATCCACCTCGTTTGACACGAGGGGGGGAATAAAGGTTCCCTCGCGTCCGGGGTCATTTCCCAGAAACATCGTTTGTTTCATTGGCTCTTCCTCTGTGCACCCGAGCCGCTTTCATCAACAGGTCTTCGAAAAAGTCTCCAGACAACATGAATGAAAGATGCGATTCAACCTCCCCCCCCCCACACCCGCCTTTCTTTTTCCCTTTTCGACCTCCTCAAAAGTACAATAATCTTCAGTCACTCGTCTCCTCCTCTCCATTGCGTGTGGCTGTGTGTAGCACCGGAGTGGCGCTGATTAAGCCAACAGAGAGACAAACGGGAGACAAAGTCCCAGCCCACCAGTTTAGTTTCACATCCTGGACTGGAGCTGGGCCTCAGCTTGCCAAGTGGAGGGCTTTTAAACTGGGCTAAACACTAATTGCTGCCCTATTTCTTTTATGTTGCTTCTTTCCCATCTGCGATGGCGCTTCCAGACCTCCACAGCAGCCAGAGCCTCATTATAGCAGACAGTTAACAAAGGCTGGGAAACAGAAGCGGAGAATTCACTTAGGATAGCTATCTAACCGCCAACCAGGAGGCCTGCTCGCAAAAATTGAATCAATGACAGAGGCCGGCTTGTGATTAAATCCTTCAGGGATATTAAGATTTTGGAGATCTTAATTATTCATCTAAATCGCTTTTGATAATGGAATAAATGGGTTGTAAAATGTGGAAACGGGGTGTGAGGCTCATTGTTTGATTCAAGAGCCAGGCTTTTACGTTTTTTTTAAATCATTAAAATTATTTTGAAACTGATCATTTTGAGAAAAAAAAGAAGGAAAAAGCTTCCAGCAATTTCCCGAAAAAGAAAATAGGAAATACCTGCTGGTTGAGTGAAACAAATGAAGGTCTAATTGTGATGTTTGGCAGGTCTTACTGGTTTCTCACTTGTTTTTCTGTAGGTGTTTTTTTTTGTGAGAGAGAACAGAATGAGGGAAATGTTGAGGAGGTGAATGAGAGGGAAGGATAAAGCGAGAGGGAATGAGATTGGGGAGCAGAAACAGGAGGAGAGGGGGTGGTCAGCAACAAAGACTAATGTTGCCATGGAAACTTGTTTATGCCTCACTGATGCATCTTGTAGATCCAATTAGAGGCTGATTGTGTCCGTGTCTTCACAGACACACGCACGTGTACCCCCCGACACACACACACACACACACACACACGCATGAAAACATATGTATGCTCGCACACACACACATATACACACACACACAGGGCGCTGCTGCTGAAAACCAGCAAATTGTTCGGGGAGGTAGGACAAAGCACACCCCGCGTTCTCTCTCTCTTATCGGCCCTTGAATTAGTGCGACACCCCCCACCCCCCCAACCCCATGAGCGCCAGACAATAGCGTGGAAATAACGACTCACCCGCTCCTAAGCCCAGAGGTCCTACCCGCACATACTTTTATGACATCATGTGCAGCATCCCCCCCCCAGAAATAAGTGGGGGTCGTTGGGACAGGATTTTGACCGTTTTGCAAATTTCTGGTTGCATTTATGTCTTTTGTGAATGAAGTCATTTATTTGGTAAGGCGCCTGTCCCGAGAAGAATGGCCATGAATGTGGAAAAGGCCGTAATCCAATCATGTTCATTTTCATGGGGGGGTTATTTCTCCAGAAAATGGGATTTAAAAACAAAACCAAAAAACGATCGTAACTTACAATGGCTGGACGTTTGGCTGTGTTTAACATCAGAGGAGGAGAGATGGTGATCGTAAGCCCCCCCCCCCCCACCCCTCCCCTCTTCCTCACCCACTGCCTGCACTTACACACTCCTCCATCAGTCTCTTTCAGGAGTCCTCCCCTTCCCTGGGCCTGTCTGAAGAGTCAGTTATTTAGTGGTGAAATGATGTGTGTGATGATGAAATGAGGGGCTGTAGATAAGGTGAGATTACACTCTGAGAGAAAAAGAAGGGCGAGACACAGAGAGGGAGAGAGAGGGAGAGAGAGGCCCGGCCCCTGATGTCTTGTTAAAACGTGAGGGATCAGAAAAAACAACAAATGCATTGCACGCCGCTAAATCCTGCTTAAATCCGCTGGCATGGGCAGATCTAGCAGATAGCCCCGCTGCTGTGCTCGCTGTCTGCGACCACCACACACACACACACACACACACACACACACACACACACACACACACACACACACACACACACACACACACACACCCGTGGTCAGTCCGGCTGTCTAGGTTAATGCTTGGCTAACTGGGACAGCAGAGCTGAACCATGTTGACATTTTAAGCCTCAAACAAGTCCAGAACAATGATTCAGCCCGTCTGCCCCCCCCCGCCCCCATCAGACCGCAAACTCAGCCCATTTTGCTGATACACACACACACACACACACACACACACACACACACACACACACACACACACACCCCAGCGTGCAAAAACATACACACGACTGCCCAAACACACTGCAAGTCCTCAGTGTAACCCCCACCCGCTCTCTTTACACACACACACACACACACACACACACACACACACACACACACACACACACACACTGGGCCTCCTCCTGTTCCCCACCTTTAGTGAATAAAGGAGAACAAGAGCTGATCTGATTGAGTTGGCAGCAGCGAGCGAGGTGGAGAGGTACAGTAAGGCCAGATGGATTATCTTAATCCTCCAGTAGATGATCATGGCAGAGGGAAGATGAACTAGGAAGCCTGAAGCCTTCCGGGCTGAACCCCGGCACGCTGTTTTCCCTTCAGAAACTCGGACCTCTGAAGTGGAGGCAGAGTAGATATTATGCTGAAGCACGGGGTCTTATATGGAAGTCCACAAATATGAAAAAAAAAACAATCCGCTGCATTCTTTGGCCGTAATCCCATCTGCAGCCATTTCTGCGGCAGCCATTTTGTGTTTGGCCATCTTGTTTCCCCTCCTCGCAAACTTTTGGGACTTTTTAAAAAGAAACGCTCCGTCGACCGACGGCGAACAATGTCAAGCTGCTACACGTCGTGTTTTTGTGGGGGGTGAATTAACCACGCACTGCCTCAAAGCCCACGCCAGACAAATCTAAACCCATAACTCTTATAGCTCAAAGTATTAACATTGTATAAACTGTTGTTGATTCATGAGGCTGCGCTTCCAGACGACCTTTCATCATGCGCTGGTGATAATTTGCCTTTTTCTTCTCTCTCGCCCGTCAGCTTCGTGGCCGGACAGGGCCTCGTGATCTACCCCGACATCGGGGACAAGCTGGACATCATCTGCCCCAAAGCGGACCAAGGCAGCGAGTACGAGTTCTACAAGCTGTACCTGGTGAAGAGGGAGCAGGCGGAGAGCTGCAGCACGGTCCTGGATCCCAACGTGCTGGTCAACTGCAACAAGCCCGAGAAGGACATCAAGTTCACCATCAAATTCCAGGAGTTCAGCCCCAACTACATGGGCCTGGAGTTCAAGAGGAACTTCAACTACTACATCACCTGTAAGTCTGTCTGCAGAGACGATCTGCTGTTGATATTCAGCCTTTCAGCCTCCATTTAGGCAGAGAAGCCAAGAGTAATAATCTGCTTCACACTCGGTTACACACAGTCACACCTGGGAGTTTCCTGGTAAAACTGTATTTTAATGGCCGCTGCAGCAGCGCCATAGCAACAGCTGCAGCTGAAGAGCTTCGCTCGTGATACAGTGGTTGTTGGTATTTGGGGAGTTAGAGTTCAGGATACAAACCTGCAATCTTTACTGACATTTTCTTAAGTGCTACTTAACTTAAATACAGTTTTGAGGCGCTTGTTTCTCCATTTTCACTCCTAAAAATGGAAAATGCCATGTTATTAACGAGATCATCTAAACCTTTGTGTTTTACAAGAGTTTACTTTCAGAATCATTTCCTAATAATGTCCAAGAAGTTACTTGAAAACAACTATGTAATTAGGGATTCTGTTTTCGGAGAACGGAGACGGCGTTTAGTTTTTGGAATTCATTTTATGAATTCCAATTAATTGCTGCAGTAACCCGGAGCGGCCGGTCGTCACTGCACAGAAGTCAGCTGGGCGTGCGAAGAATTTGAAAGCAAACAGTTCAACATTAATGGAGACCTAAGTTTCCAATAATAATGAATAATTAATGAATATTTATCTCTCATTTTTCCTTCAGTTGGTTCCAAATTCTATCGTTATTTTCTGGACATTTCATAGAACATTACAAACAAATTGCAGACCTTTTAGAATGAGGTGCAGGATTATAAAAGAGTGCTTTTACTTATTGAGACTGATAATAATTCCATGTTTTTACAAAAGCAACATTTTAAATATAGCTCTCTTGAATGTAACATCACTATATTTACTGAAGGAAAGGCTCTGAATAGGTTTCATAAAAGCATGGAGGCATTGTGCACACTTCCCTTTTCATACTTTGACACAATCTGTCTCTGTGTTTCATTTATTATGACTAGCTCAGTGTGGGTAATGATTGAAACATAGTTTTGCAGTTAAAATGCTATCTTGTACCAGCATTTGTAGATGGTATGAAAGAAGAGAAACAAGCTCATCTGGAGTACTTTGCCTTCTTTCTCAGGATCTCGGCAAAGTCTTTTGCCACGCTTAGAAGTTTAGGATGCCTGTAGGTTACAGTCATTAAAATGTGTTTTTTAAATCCAGCAGGATATCACAAAGACATTAAAGCCACTGTTGATACATGTGTGTTAAATACAACTCACTGAAAATTAGGAAGTAAGGCCTCTGGGGAGTTAAGGAGCATTTGGGCTTCAAACTCGATGTCCCACGAAAAGGCTCCAAAAACACAATTAATTGATCCTAACACACTTTGCCAACATCTAACATAGATAGCTGATACCTCTGAGCCAAAGAGCTCCATTGTTGTCCAAAAACTATTAAAAGCTCATCAATGAGCCACACTGGGTGACTTATTATTGTCTTACCATGGACACTGTGCTCTGTATCTTATATTAGCAATCTGAGTCAACACACTTTTACAGTTTATTGTCCTGGTGCTGCAAACTCACTAGACCACCAAACATGTATGAATCCGCAACTGAAAATAGTCCCAAAAGAATGCACTACTTCTTCTGCATGTGTAACATTTGCTAAGAACTACAGTGCCCAGCAATTACTGTGTTTTTGTTGTTGTAGAAGTAAGATATTATTTGACCAGTTTCTAAAGGTGTACGTCTTCAGCAGGAACAAAAGAGCCTACAGCCGCCTCCGGGAAGTCGGGGAGTATTGTCGGTTTTGGTGTTTTTAATGGGATTTGTAAATAATGAGGACAAAGCTCCAGTTCATCTGAGGGGTATGACGACAACCTAGACCCTCTTTCTCCATGGCGTTCGCTCAGTAGCTGCAGAAGCTCACACGCTGGGGCTCAGCTCATAATGCCGGAGAGCGTGTTATTTTAGACGTTGCTTAGGCCTTATCTAATTATTACTTCAGTCCGTCATTTCCTACATTTCCTGGAATGACTTGATTACACGCAGTGAGGTTGATCTGGTTTGAGGATACGATCAGTTGGGGGTTCTGCCACATCTGTAATGGATTCTCCTCCGTATCAATGAAATGATCAGAGGTTCGATGTCTGCAGGCCAGAAGAAATAAACTGATCCACAACTCGTCTTGTCTCATGAAGCATAGCACTGTTAATACACGATGACGTTAGTTTGAAAAACTCCAACTTTAAAAAAACATTCACCCCCTCCCCCCCTGAATATGGAAGATTTATGTTTGTATCTTATCTCAGGGTAGACATCTTTAATTTCTCCTATGTAGAGAAAATAAAAAACAATGTACTTTATGTTTTATTCTGAAAAAGACTAGCCTCTTTATGTCATCTCGCTCGAAAGGAAAAAGAAAATCCACGATAAACAAAGTCCCGCATATGTTTTCCCTTTGATCTGGAGCGGTTCAATTGATATTTGCGAACTCGCCCTCAAAGCCAGTATGCGGGGAAGCATGAAGCCTGTGATGTTATCAAGCGACAGTTTTTTGGGGGCCGCTCCTGTGGCAACACATCATGTGGACTTTAAAGAAATACTTCTTTGAGCTTTATTACACCCACATGTCTTGGGAATACACCTTTGGGCCTTTCTCGGCGTCTGCTTAAAGTTTTCCTAGCCGGCTGCGAGCGGGACTGCTGCTCCACATATTGTCTCCTGATTACATCATAAATATTTTAACTAACTTAGTGACATGTGCGTGGGCTACAGTATGATTGGACATCAGAGGGAAAACTTTTAACTTTACTTGCGGTCGACTTTGCTGTGGTGCAGACGTTCTCTGCCGTGGCACACCCGTCCCGCTGATGTGTGTGTGTGTGTATGTGTGTGTGTTAAGACCTAACTCTCGCCCCGTAGTGTTTCAGACTGTTAACTCATAACTAGAGCCAGTTTTAAATCCGTCACAAGGGAGGCTGGCCGTGCAGGATCCAGCATGATGGTGGATCATCATTAGACTTGTATACTGTAACATTCTTCACGCCAGCGGTAATCGGATGAGCTATTTGCCCTGGTATTATGCTAATGTTGTTGTCCCTTGCAGCGCGGAGAGCTCGCTTTATTTCTCCTCGCCGCGGCCCGTGCATTCGCCACGACGCACTTCATCTATCATTTCGACGATGCGTGGCTGCCGTACGCGTGTAGAGCAAGAGAGGGAGAGCGAGCACCTGCGCTTAACACACCTTTCCTGCTTTTCCTGTGTAGCAGGAACCTGTGTGTACCTGTGTGTGTGTGTGTGTGTTTGTTTAGGCCCCTTTAGGGCAGCTTATCCCCCACATAGGAGATGTGAGTGCGTTATCCCACCGTCTCTGCTGGGAATGCGGTCCAGCCGGCCAAGCAGAGCGGCGTAAATCTGCTCGGCCTATAAAGACCCGGCTTATCTTGCCTGATTAACGGTCAAACCAGTGCAGACACCGTTCGAGACAAGAAGAAGACGCACAGGGAGTGGACATTCCACTGAGTCTTGCAACAGCCCCCCCCCTTCCACTCTTGACTCCACGGCTCCGTTTGTCTTTTCCTTGATCGTCCCCACCCCCGCTCCCACTTCTGCTCCTTCCATGAGGTAGAATAAGCAACATAAGGTGTGGGGTAAAGTAAGCAACAACTGGTGTGTGTGTGTGTGTGTGTGTGTGTGTGTGTGTGTATATTTCTTTTGCGTGTGTGTCCCGTGGCTCGGTGTCCCCACAGGGGATCCGCCTCCACCCGGTCCCGTCCATCCCAGACTGCTCTGACAGGAGTCGTGGGGGGGTGAAAGGTCAAAACTCCCGAACAAGGGGTCACGGAAACACAGCAGGGGGCCAGTAATGATGACCCTGGACTGATCTAAACCCCAGACCAGCGTCAGCCTGTGCTGTCCGTCAGCACCCCCTATGTACACACGCACAGACACACACATACACACCTACACACGCACATGCATACACCTTCCCGCCCCCCTGCTTGGTGTGTAATCACACAAACTGCTTGCATTTCCCTGCGTTGTCTAAACACAGGATATGGAATGAGCTGTTTGTGAGTAAAATGGCCGTGCTGTGTTTAGGGGTAGGAGTCGGAAAGAAGTGATTTTAGACGAGAGGCTTTTAAGGAGGAGAAAATCTAATGGAGAAAATGAGGAACTGATCTACAGACAGACGGTCTTTATATTTCCTCCCCCATTGGAGCAACAAAAAGAATTGCGCCATTTTCTTTCCTATTGGCTCCTCATTGAAATAATGTACTATGACTGCTCTGTGATGTTTTTCCTTTGGGAGCTGGGCCGGTGAGTCTGTTGTTCTATATAAGGTTAAGGTCACGTGGCAGTAAACAGAGGCAGCCTGTCGCCCGGCACTCCTCTTCTCCCTTGATTTCCAGCGCAGCGAGCAGGGTAAGCCTGATCCCCGCCGACAGCTGTCACTCTCCATCTCCGTGTAGCATCGTGGACTCTGCATCGCACCGACTTCCCCACCAGAACTCTGCCGCATGCCATCGCACCTCCAGAAGATTGCCTCGCTGAAACGCACAATGGCCGCTCGCAGCCAGCGGCAAAGTTGTTTTTCATTATTGTCGCTGCGCTGAAGGTGAATCCAACTTCCTCCATTTTAAAAATTAAAATAAAAAAAAGGATTGGAAACACAGGAAGCTGCTGATAAGCACTTTGATATTTGAAGATATTTAGGTAATGGCTATTTATTTACCTATTATAAACAGGGTTGCTTACCCGGTAAAAAAAATATATTAATAATATATCTGACAAACTGCATATGCCCCTGTGGGATGATCTGCCCGCAGCTTCGCACCTGACAGGATTAAAGGTGAGGAGGCATGTTGCATATCACCAACGCTCACCGTGGACTATCTTCCGTATCGCAGTTGTGTTTTTGCTCAACAACCTACACATTGTGCACACATCCACCAAAAATACAAACCGCCCCTCGCCCAGTGGGTGAAGTCTCCTCCACTGGGCACTTTGGCTTCTTTTGCTTTCCAGGGCAAGTGTTTGCCCTTGGGAGAGTTGAAGGTCAAGGTTATCCCTGACCTACATTGGCGAGCATGTAGTAAACGCTCCAACATGTGTGCATGCGCGCTCCCACGCAGGCACACAATCGCAGTAGTAATGCAGTAGTAAGGAAGTGAGCTGGGGTTCACGCTTTCACACCAACGCGCGCACAAACAAAGGCTTGTGCACAGTCAAATAAATACAAACACCGCCAGGTTTATAGCTCAATTTGTTGCAGTGCAATAACTGTAATCTGATTGGAGAGGGGGAAAAAAATGTGTGAAATGTCATCTTTTAGAGCTCACATAAAAATTACCATAATCAAATCACAGCCACTCGGGGGGAAAAAAACAGTTGCGTTTGTCAGAGGCGCGTTTTAACAAGACAAAAGCATTTTGATTGTCAGATTATAGAGACGCAAATAACTCACACGCTTCTAGTCGCAGTCAAACGATTTTCATTTCGTCGTGAAGCGATAACTGTTAACATCTGGTAACCTCTCTCTGTAAAATCCCACTGAAATATTTTAATTACAAGCGAAGCGAGATAGACTGTGCAGGATTTTCCTCTTGCTTCGACGCTGAAGTCGGAACAAAGCACTTATTGTTTTGCTGCATATTTAGCAGCTTCGCTCCCAGAACCTGAAATAACGATGAGAGTTGTTGGCAAACATTTCTATCAGTCCTATTTAAAATGCGATGGTATATACTTCTTGGCATTAAGAAGCATAAAGCTGGTTGAAAATAAACCCCAAAACAAGGCGCCACCTCATTCACACCATTTAAGTTGCGTAAAAAAGTGGCGCTGGCGACCACTTTGTCCCTGAATCCGTCTTGTCTTCCAGTTAGTAAATCATCAAGGGGAGTAGCTGTCATTGATGTGGCCGATTAGAGTTTAAAGGAGCTAATCAGTAAGCCTTAACGGATTTCATTTTCAAAGTAAACCCTGCTAACAGGTCGGGTTAGCGTTGCTGAAGCAGCGTGGCCCGGGATAAGAAGATTTAACCCCTCCTTGTGAGTGAATCCAGCCCAGTGTTTATCAGACTGCCAGTGTAATATATGACTTTCTGCTTGCTTTGCAAATCTATGCGGGCTGCCTCTGCTGCCTCTCCTCTGGATATTTCATTCAGAGAGGGTTAGCAGGCACCGCGTTATTGTCTCTGCTTATTGCCTTTCGTTTATTACAGAGGAGTTTGTTTAGAGGAAGGGGGGCGGGGGGATGTGTTGTTTGGAGGCGGAGGGGAGGGTGGACGACAACGACACACGAGGACTTTCTTTGAGAGGGAGGGTTTGCTCACGTGGCTGTACAAGTGAATGGTAACCATTGGTTACGCCTGAACCCGCCGCTGCTAGATGAAGCTGATATATTCATGTATTCATCTCAATTAGTCCGCTCCGTGCATCTTCAAATGCAGACACTCATCCCTCCTCGGCTGCGCGCCATGCTTATCTTATTAGAATATTTTATATCCTGCGTGTGAGTTCTCCCCTCTCTGCCTCTAAGTCCTCCCTCGCTCCATCCTTCCATTATCCTGCCCTCACGTACCAAAGTTGTGTGTGTGTGTGTGTGTGTGTGGGTCCTGAAGTCTGTGTTCAAGTCATTTTTGTTAACTGATAGCTTAGATCTCCTCTCGACGCTCAGACCACAAGAGACCACAGAGCTAACTCTGCGAAACAACAACTCTGTTGATTTTTCTTCTTCTTTTTCTTCTTCTTCGAAAAAAGGAGAGGAGACATCTTAAGGCTGCTGGAAAGATCCATGTTTGGAGTCCGCTGCGATTTAGGAAAAGTGAACGTAGGGCGCGGGGAACATTAGCTCCATTGTTCAGAAGGAAAATTGCATCGGACAATAGTGTATCGCTCTTTTTTTGTGTGTGAGAAAACATAAGAGCAGGCGAAAACAACGACAGCCCGTAATCTAAAACACTCTGGGATTGCATATTTGACTCTCTGTCAGAGATGTCTGAGGTTACTTGCCCTCTGCTTTGCCAACAACACATATTCTCGGTGTCTTTCTTCTCCGGCCAATAGCTAAGCTCAAATCACAGCTCACTGTCTGTCAGATGGAGCTCCATCTCCCTCTCCACCATCCCCAGAACAGTGGGTTTTTTTTCTTCTTCTTCTGCACTCTGAAATGGCTTTGTTTTTTTCCGACAGCCATTCAGTGGCACCCTCAGCCAGGGCCTGCCAAGAAGTCCGCCTCCCTGAGCCGGAGCCCGGGCCTGTTTACACAAACTCATCGGAGAAATATGGTTGTGTAATTATAGAGGCTGTTAGTTTTAATGTCGCATCCTCGCTGTGGAAACCACTGCATGCTTGGTCGGCTACGATGAGGAGCGGCTGATGAAACTCTGACCGGGGATGGCGTGAACATTTCTGCGGAAAGCAGGGTTCTTTTTTTTTAGGAGTAGGGGGCTAAAAGGCAAAAAAAATAAAAAAAATAAGAAGCTTCTCGATGGAATGGAATCAGCGCCGAGCAAAGCAAACAAAACATGAATCTAGTGGCGGTGATGGAGTTTGCTGTGGTCGTCCGATGCATAAATACAGAGTCTAAAATACTGCTGCGCGGGCCGGGACCAAGCCCGTTTCTGTGAATTCAGCTCGGTGGCAAAATGTCCGTGTTCCATTCCAGCACGACCACAGACACACAAACACAGTAACGGGAGCAGACAAACACACAGGAGGCGTGTGTGTGCGCACAAACATGGCCAGATATGAGCACAAAGCCACATACGCAAATTCAAAGACATTGATATACAGACAGACAGACGTATATGCGCTCTAACATGCAAATAGATGAAAAATTGCACAATGTTTTTTTGCAGATTTGCCTGCGTCATAGAAGCTGCTTGTATGCATTGTGCTTGTGTTAATGCACATTCAAGAGAATGTAGTTTAGCGGAGTGCCACATATTCCCGGGCAGCCGTCCCGTGGGTGGGGAGGCCGCGCGTTGTCAGAGTTTGTGCTCGCGTATCGCGACGGGTGGATGAGGCGGCGAAAAAAAGAAAGCTCCGTGTCTTCAAACGAGTACGTGATGTGTTTGTGTTTTCTCGGCGGGTTGATGATTTCGTAGACAGCGGTGGGGACAATTTCTTTACCCCCCGTCGTTGTTCCAAACCCACAAGTTCAATTTCTCTCTCTCTCTCCCTTTGCTTCTGCAACTTAATCTCTCTCTCCCTCCGCCTTGCCATTCCACCTATTTCCTCTCCTCCTTAGATCTCACCACAGCCGCCCCTCTCTTCCTCCTCTCCCCATCTCTCCTGCACAGTGACAGATCCTTCAGGAAATTGTTTCGAGTCTGCCAGACATTTTTTGTGTATGTTGTAGCTGTTTATTTGTGCTGGGGGCCCCAGTCCTCCCCCCCGCCCTGCAGACTAGAGGTTAAGCCCCCGAACTCCTCCACCGCCTTGCACCAAAAAACACTGATCCTCGATCAGCGTGGCTTCACCGTGTAACCGATACCGGGGGATGCGGAGAGAGAGGAGCACCAGAGAGGATGCAATCAGTGTGTGCGTGTGTGTGTGTGTGCACGTTTGTATATGTGTGCGTCAGCTGCTGGCTTTGTGTGTATTAGGATGTAATCAGCAGCCTTTTGCTCTGTGGTCTGCTGTGCTCTCTGATTGGGGTTTTGGCGAATAACAGGCGAAGGGAGGGGAAAGCGTGTTTCTTTCCCTGCGTCTCATGTTGCAGCCCCGGCCTCAGAGCTGGAGGAGCCTCGCTGTGGTTGGGAGCCCTCGCTCTTTACACATCAGCTACATCCAGACCTTCTATCTATTATCTATATATATATATACGTCTGTCTGGCCGCCACCTCGCTCATCCCAACGGCCCCCGTGTGTGTGTGTTTGTGTGTGTTTGTGTGTGTGCTCCAGAGCCGCTCCTGACAGCTCTGGACTCCCATGTTGGCTGCAGTCAGCTTTGCTCAGTCGCCTCCATGTTAGCAGGTACAGGACGGGGCTTTGGGCTCACACGAGCACGGTCGCAGGGACACGCGCTCGCCCACACACGCTCGCTGTCCTCTCGCTCTTTGTCTTTGTTCTGCCGCTTACAGATTTTGTTTTTGCCGACAACAGATGGGCCGACAACGACGCTCTCCTAAATAACAAGTACACTCTCTGTCTCTGACATCTTTCTCTCTCTCCATCTCTCTCTCTTCGCCAGTCACACGTTTCGCTCGATTATCGAGCAAAAAAAACACCAGTCATGAACTCATTTCAGCCTCTCTAATGTTGCTGCTTTTCTCTGCATCTAAATTGAATATCTCGGGCACACCGGCACATTTGGAAGCATCACCATGTGATTGTGATCGTCATTTCCCGCTGCGCCATATGACGGACTACAGTTATGAATCATTAGTCGAAGCCCGAACTCTCTTTGTGTTCCTCTGGCCTGCTCATCACCCGGGCAGCTTCATTACCCCGAGACCAGATTCCTCACCTGAGCCACATCACCCTGGTCTCCCTCCGGCCCGCTGCATCGCTGAGCCTGTCCCTCTTACTTAGAATACCTCATCGGGCTTTGCCTCACATTGCCTATTTGCGATTTGGAAGCGCCTGAGCCTGCGGAAAGAGTTATTGTTTGTTTGTTTGTTTGCGCCCCATCTTTGATGAGTGTTATTGTGCCGAGCAACACAAGGCTGCTTCAGTTGTCATAACTCTCTTGTGGAGGCCAGATTGAAAAGGTCAGTGAATCGAAAGCTCCTCTCTCCACAAATGGATGAATGGACACAGTGTAGGAGTGACACACACACACACACACACACACGCACACAGACGGGCCGTACACACATGTAGACACGCTTAGACGAGCACCTTCCTTTGGTGTTCGTTAACTTGTTCCAGGGCTTCGCCGCCTCTGGTTTCCCTCAGAGGGGAGTTTGCTCACAGATTAGCTCGATTTTTTTTTTTTTTTTTTTTTTTTGGAGTCTCATGGCCTTTGACATGCCACCGCTATCAACCGCCACATTCCGATCCATCCCAGCGCTTCTTTTATCAGGCGGCGCGGGCTGATTTGTGGCCCGTGGGGCTTTTTTAGATCGTGCGGGGCGACTCCTCCGCCGGAGTCCACAGTCCCACACGACCTTTGTAGACGACCACAAAGGCCAGAGAGAAGCCAGGAGAGGATCAGTTGTATCATCTGCTGGGGTTTAGCGAGTGAACCGCGCTTCACCTCGCGTGATTATCAGTGCAAATGAAGCGAGACGAGAACTTCAATGGGCCTCCTGCTGAGGAACAGGCTCACTAAGACCATGTGTGTGCGTCTGTCAGCTGATTACACACGTGTAACATGACAATATCAATACCACCCACTAATGCGGATGGGACTGGTTTGAGGAAATACCTGCTGGGGTTTGTAATGGGCTGTAGGATCAATGCAAGGGCTTTGTAATGACACAATAATGGGCTAAGCAGACATTATTCATGCTATCCTTATCCTCAAGCCAAATGTGAACATTTAAAATCACATTAGATCAGGCCAAGGTTTGGGGCTTTGTAGATCCACTGTGATCTGTAAATTGGAATGCACATGTAATGACAGTGAGTATACCGACTATTTAGGTTGCTATGCAATGGTTTTACTGGTTCCGCCCCACTTGAGATCAAATTGTGCCTTGAACTCAAATGAGTTTGACACCCCTGCATTATATGTTTTGGACGTTATCCATCCCGAACAGCGAAGGTACTCATTATTTCTCTCTATTTAGAAATGCTTGGACATATTTTGTTCAGCCTCTTCTTTGTAGTTAATTTCAGGGCAGTTACTCTTAATGTCCCCCCCCTGCCTCCTTAGTTTTCATGGCATTCTCCCCCACCCTCCCCAGTAATAGTAATAGAGGACGGCTAATGGAGTAAAAAGTTGAACAATACGCTCCATTTCTTTGTGTATGACTTCTTGGAATGGTCTTAAACCTGGACACGGCCGAAGGATATGGCCGAGGCGTTGCGGCTTTTAATTTGAAAAAGCGTCAGGAAGTGGTCCGTCAGCTTGACAGGAGCCCCAATAACGTGTGCAAACGGTGGCGGATCAGACGAGTTGCTGCTGCAGATTTAAATCAGGAACACAAATCCAGGATTGGAAGAAGTCATGTGGGTTGAGAAGAGAGCCTCTGATTTCTGCGGTGAAGGAAGTAGCGGGCCCATGATGGGATTTATGAAACGCTAATGTGGAACTTCCCTCTGACTTTAACAAGGAATAAACCCTGTGCACTGCTAGTTACACACACGGCCGCACAAACGAGCCTCATGCACACACACACACACACACACATGCACGCATTAGCTAAGCACGAGATGAACAGTTACTCGGCCACATGAACAATATTAACCTTTAGCTCTTGAGCGCAAGCATATATATGTGTGTGTGTGTGTGTGTGTGTGTGTGTGTGTGTGTGAGTAAGAGTTTGTGTGTGTGTGTGTGTGTGTGTGTGTGCGTGTGTGTTGCAGCTCTTTTAACCTTTCCCTCTGACCAATAGGAAGGTGCAATGCCAGTTTTTTCTCTCTGACCCAGTTTCCCTCTCTGCTTATTTCTCTGAACACGCAACATTTCAGCTGCTATTAGTGAAATGATGCACTGTCTGAGACGGCAGAGGCGCGTGCGTGTGTGCGTGTGTGCGTGTGTGCGTGTGCGTGCGTGCGTGTGTGCGTGCGTGTGTGTGAATGTGTGTGTGTGTGTGCGTGCTGGCTCTTTGTGTGCTGTGTGTGCGTCACTCTAAGGGCGTGTTTGTTCACCTGTTAGTTATTGTGTGTTCAAGGGTATTAATGTGTGTGTGCGCCCACGAGGGCTGTGCCAGTTTAAAAAACCATAATAATCTTATAATTGATCAGCAATACATGCCGCAAACAAAGGACAATAACGGTCGCAACCGTCTGAAATGTTGCTTTTCCTTCTACGCCGCTTTTCAGATGTACGCAAAATGAGCTGCTGTGGGCCGCCCCCCTCCCCATCCTGCCCCCCCCCCACTGCACATGATTTGTTTAAAACTGCTGAGGTTTTCTGCGGCTGCAGCTCGATGATATCGGTGAAAAGAGCCATTACAGCCAATTAGCTACTCTGTCATTAGGGAGGGTTGTGTGGGCTACTGGCAACTTCTGCACACAACAGAATGCATTATCGCCGGAATAGCTGCGAAAGTTGAAATAGCTAATATCTCGAAATGTTCCACATTAGCAACAACAGAGGCGCGCGGTGGGCTGGCTTTTTGCAGCCGGTGTGGGGCTGAAATTAATATTGGTCGCTGCGGCTGCTGTCGCTGCTTCTCATAACTTTAATGCTGTATGCAACAGCTAGTAGTAGTAATAGTGTTATAAGATAGTCCCCATCCCTCAGGTTACACTGTTGTATTGTACCGATCACCTGCATTCAAAAAGTCTATGATCTGAAGCCCCCACGGTGCACACATGTCAGATTATTTGGCCTTCGGCTTAGAAGCGTGTGTGCACATTGTGAGCGGTCCTTTGTTATGTGTGTGTGTGTGTGTGTGAGAGAAGGGAAGGGAAGAGGCAAGTGTGTGTGTGTGGGGGGGGGGGGGGGGGCAGGAGAGAGGTTCAAGATGCGATGTACTCTAAGATGAGTCTGTCTGCATCTGTCATGTTGGAGTGTGCTCAGTCTGTTCGTGTTTGAGACGGATGACTTGCTCCGCTCCCCAAGGTCCTGCTGTTATCTGCGTCCTTTATCTCCGACTGATCCGGCAGACGGCCTGCACTGTGTGTGCACCTTTGTTTGTTTCTGCGCGCGTGTGTGTGTGTTTGTATGAATATTCTGCATGTGCACGCCCCCGTCTTATGTGCTGCCTTGTATTCACACGGGACAGTGTCGTCCCTCTGTCTTTGCGTGCGCGGATACACGGGCGAAGTTTCTATGGTCGCGTACGAGTTGCAGAGTTGGGTAATGGAGAAGAAAAGGTGTAAAAGCTCTGCTCTCCGCCGGATTCACCAGAGAGGCGACACACAGACACCCTCAGCTAAATGATGCAGAGGCTCTCTGTGTCTGCAGGCTGGGAGTCCTGTGGAGACACGCACACTCGCGGACAGACACACACTCGCGGACACACACACACACACACACACAGAGACACTTTGGGAGCTGCTGACAGGTCCTCTGCAGAGGTTAAAAGCTGTCATAAGTAGTCTTGAAGCACAAGCCCAGTGGTGCCGCCATGGAAGTCCATAATGCCTAACCTTTGGCTCAGTAATCTGGGACTGTCTTGAGACACACACACACACACACACACACACACACACACACAGAAAAAGAAAATCACCAAGATCACCAAGGAGAATTCACACGTTCACAAACATTTGTAAATATACATGCTGGAATACAAAGTCTTACTCGTGCACATGTCTGTCCGAGCGTGTGCACAGACACTCTGATAAACGTAGATGTAGACACACACACACACACACACACACACGTACATACTCAAATGTACACAGTTGCACAACAGAGGCCAAAACGCACACAACGAGAGTCAGGGGAGCGTGTAAGAAATGGTGAGTGTGAGTAAGAGAGGCTGGCAGACAGACCGACACACACACACACACGCACACATGCACACAATCCAACACTTGCATATGCTTCCTCCGCTTCACAGAGAGAGATCACCTCCCACTTCTTCTTCTTTCCAAACTGAGCTCTCCTCCTCCTCTGAACTCCTCACTTCATCACCTCCTTCCATATTCCCTCACCGACATATGCACGCACTGACACACGCACACACTCGCACACACTCGCACATGCACGCACGCACGCAAACGCACTTCAGACAGATCAAGTCTCACCCCTCCCCAGCTCGTACGCTACCTCGTCTTCAAAAAAATGAATCTCCAGCTTCCTCTCCTGCCCTTCCTCACCCCGCACTCCTCTTTCCATCCCCTCTCCAAACACCTCACCACGCACACACACACACACTCCTCTCTCTCCCCTTCCCCTCCCTCCCTCCCTCACCCCTCCACAACACCCCCACCCCCCCACCCCACACTATCCCATAGTGCTCTCTGCTGGAAGGATTTAGAGGTACCCTGTAATTTTGGTGCCGGAGGAGCTCTTAAGTCCTGCCTGATCGTCTGGCTACACAAGCTGTGTGTGTGTGTGTGTGTGTATATATATATTTGTGTGTGTGTGTGTGTGTGTGCACGCACGTGTCAGTGTGTGCTTCAGTGTGTGTTCACTTCCATTGGGCCAAGTGCTTACATGTCTGTATATTTATTTTTCGGCAACCATTTTCAACTGGGGTTGTATTTGTGTGTGTGCAGCCGTGCGTGCATTCGATTTTCACTAGCGTGTGTGTGTGTGTGTGTGTGTGTGCGTGTGCGTGTGTGCGTGTGTGTGTTAGAGAGAGAGCGCAGTCTAATCAGGATGCGGGAGAGGAGCTCCCCCTCTGGCTGTTTACTGAAGCAGTAAGCTGAGCAACAGTTGTGTGCACTGGGCCGCTAGCCACCTCAAACCTTGACACTAAAGCTGCTACCTGCTTACCGTACGCGCAGCTAGCGGCTACCGGGAGCAGGCAGCACGCGCTGATCTCAGAGCTGCTACATGGCGATGCTTGGCAAAAACTTAAAATAGCGGGGGGGGGAAGCAGCGTTGTCAAACATGCAGATGAGAAAATCAGCTGTGTCCGCGCACCACATTTACTCCCAAATTCAATATTGGATTGGCAACAAAAAAAAGCACTAAAGTCGAAGATATGACTATTATATTGTCTGCCAGGTTTTATTATTGAAAAGATGGCGAGAAGAAACCATTGGCCGAGCTTCGTCCGGTTCTTCCGAGATGATATAAAAAGTCATGACTTTTTCCGAGATGATTTAAAAAGTCATGATACATTTTCCGGGGCCAAAAGACCCACGAAGGAGGCTACGGGGGGGAGACGGCGAGCGAGAGGTTGGAGATCGATTACTGATTTCCATTTCTATTCCTGGGACAAAGAAACAGAGGGCTGATGGGCGAGGACATCTATTTAGATCCATTTCATTCTGCCGTAATCAGGCTTTAGCCATGGCCCAGTACTCAGGATTAGAAGAGGTTCAAAGTGCAAACATCTAGATCCCCCAGTATTATTCCAGTCTGCCAACCTCGGTCTGTATGTGTGTGCGTGTGTGTGTGTGTGTGTGTGTGTGCACGTTGCGTGCCAGATCTGCTGGGGAGGGTTATCTCTGGAATCGGGCCCATAAACCTAATCTAACTCTCTCTGTGCTCATTCAGGAGTGAAATATTTTGTTCAAATAGGCTCCTTCTCCCTCCACGTCTACTCCGGTGCGCGCTAATGTAAACAAAAACCCAGATAGGAATATGGCAGCTATGAGAAATGGCCCGGCTCTGTTGTGACACTGTTGTTTGATACAGACACGCGCTCCCCGCTTCGCCGCAAATGGAAGGAAACCGGCTCCCTTCGCCAGTGTTTTTCCTTGATGCTAAGTGTGAGTGATCGGATCGTGGTTGTGCCTGTGTGTGTGTTGAGCTCCCTTTTTTCTATTTATTTATTTATTTGTTTTCTGGAAATGTAGGCATTATCATTTGGCGGTGGTTACTGTGACTACCGGGGCCCTGCTATGGCTCGTCTAAGTGGAAGTCTGAATGCTGTGTGGAGGAGAAGGTGGAGGAGGAGGAGAGTGGGAGGGGTGTTGTGTGAAAGGTAGCCAATGAATGTCACCTCTCATCCACTTTCTCATTAAACAACCTGTTCTCTGTCTGTCACATGGGCTGTATCTATCCCCCTCGTTTGGGGCTTTGGGGCGGATGTGCACGAGAACACACACACACACACACACTCACGCACACGCTGTATGAAAGCCAGCAGCCCCTCCTGGTCTGGACAGGAATAATAATAAGCAGCAGATGATTCATGATGAAGATGGGGGGGGGGGGGGGGCCCACCTGAGTGACCTCATTTAGCAGACTTGAGAATAAACATAGACCGCCGCGTCACTCTTCAGCCTTCGCCTGGGCCGCTCAGCGCCGCGTCTCCGGCTCTCGGCCCATCCGCTCCGTCAAGAACGTCCTTGTGAAATCCGCGTGCATCCCGTGTGCATTTCGTTCCCACATGCATGTTAATGCGCTCGCGGCGGTGCGATGCTTGTGTAGTGTTGGAACAGGAGCCCTTGTTGCAGGCCAGCTCTTTCCCCAGTTAGGCTTTTCTCTTGGCTGACACATTTTGTGCTGTAGATATTTCCCAACATCAACATTTGGCACCTGGTTTCTCTTATGACTTCAGCAGCTGTAGATCTTTTGTTCTCCCACTAGCCACTCTGCGGCCAGTGATCCACACCCACAAAGAGGGCCTTAAATCATACAAAAAAACAGCTTTGGAGCCTGACCGCTTTATTAAAAAAGAGCAACATTCCTTCATGCAATGACCAGCTCTTTGGGTATTCTGGACTCCTCGCGCTGAACCGGTTTGTTCCACTAAATCATTAGCAGCAGAGAGGGAGGTTCTTTGTTCTCCATCCTACGGTTTGCTTTATCCCTTGTGTTTTTATCTCCCCTGGGACGCACAGGAAGACCCAATTCCCCAGTTTCCCTTTTTCCCCCCCTCCAAAACACGACATGACCGTCGGCCTTTTAATATCTGGAAATCCAGATTTGGATTAACGTCAGTAGAGGAGAGAGAGAAGCTCTTTTCAGATTAAAAAGAGCCGGCAGTGTGTCCTTGTTGTGGTGGACAGTTAGAAGGTTTGAGAAACATGCCTGGCAGTTATCTGTGTTTGAGTGAACACCGACATGATGAATGTAACTCCAGAGATATCACACACACGGGATAAATGACAAACGCAGTGGGTGTGTGCTGCAAGTTTTTATATTTTGTATTTTTGGGGTTCACCACACATTTGTTAATGGACTCAACAGTTGTTTCTGGAGTCCATTTCCATCTTGAATAGTGCTTTAAGAGATGTAAGGACATAAGGAAATGTGGTTAGAATCGGTCACGGTTAATCGGATTATGACTTTCCACCGGTACAGTAAAAAGCCTTGAATCATTTGACGTTTTAAGCGGCCTGAGCACAAACAACATATAAAGTGATCATCCCTTCATAAAACCCAGCTCTCTTTTCAGGGCGTGTGCCCAAACAGGGGCCTCCAAGGGCCAACTTATCATCGTGCCACATCAGCTGCGGACGCCTGTTCAGCCAGCCTGAAGGAATAGCTTATTTAGATGACAGAAGCAAGTTAACACCGAGAAGATTTGCTCCCCCTGAGTGGATATAAAATTCATAGCATGACGCCTCACTCTTCCTCGGATCATTCGAAGCGCCTTCTGAGCTCGGCTCTTCAAAAGAGCTCATTTTTCTCTCTCGCATAACCTTGCCCTGGAAATTTAGAAATTGAAAAGAAGGGGAGAAATTGGGCGGAAAAAAACGTCAGGATGAGGTCGGCAATCTCGCCGGCGTCTGGGCCTTCTGCTGCGTCTTTTAAGACCCGTTCACCTCACTGTCTGTTAATGTTCCCGTTCAGAAAGAGACATGCTCCCTGCATAGGCTTTACATAAATCACAAGGCTCACTTAGCCGTGAGTGTTCATTCACATTAATGTCCCACGTAAATTTTGAAAATCTTTTTTTGTTCCTGCGCGGCACTCGGCAGCGCCCCGGCCCCTCGTATATATTTCAGTGTCCGGCTCACTCGAGCCGTGTTGAGTCTACAGCTGGGGGAATTTGCCAAAGAGCTCCTGTCACAATGTTATCGCAATCATTCCTCGCAAATTATCACGTCCTCCGGCCGCGCTACCAAAATGTTGTGGTTCCCCCTCGCAATCTAGAGCCAGAGTATGATCTGATAATGTAACATAATATTAGCGCAATTCATTATTTCGTTTTCTCCAATTCCGCCGGAGCACAAAACTGGAATCCCAGAGGGCAACAAAATGTCAACATTAATAATACTTAGGAATGACAAGGCATGAATCAACCAGATGAGCTTTTTCCATAGCAACTGAGCCGGATTTCAGTTTATTGCAGAAAGAATTGACATGTAGGGTAAGTGTTTACCCTCCAATGGCCCCCTCCTCCCCAAAGCCTGCCTCTCTTTGTGTCATCACTAGATAAGCACCCTCTCCAAGACTATCTCATCATAATGAGGGTGCCATCTGAAGCAATCACCCAGGAAGATGGTCATTGAGTTAAGAGGGAGGGTAGGGGAAAGGGAGGGGGAGAGTCAGATAGTGCAGATAAAAAAAAAAAAACTAAATGATGTGAGCGAAAAAGCAGAGAGGGAGGAAGAGAGAGAGGGAGGGAGAGAGAGAGGGAGGGAGAGAGAGACCAAGGCGGATAATGTGAGGAAGAGAAACAAAAGCATTTCAGAGGAAGGGAGTAAGTTGAAACAGCAGACTAAGCGGAGATGGAAATCGTTCGGGGAATTCCAAAATTAGAGCTGCCATCGCATGCGCCCACACAGGCGCACGGCCACACACGCACACACACACACACACACACACACGCATACACAACCGCCTTGCACTGGCCGCTCAGTGTTAAGGTCAGAGTCACACTCTGTCTCCCTAGGTCATTATCATGGGCCCTGAAATAGACAGCCAATTGTGTCACAGCGTCTGAAGTGAATGTGACATTGAATAAACAGCCTCGCTCAAGTCCGAGCAGAACGCGCACTTTGCAGCAAATGGAGGGAGGCCGACCCACACACACACACTAATATAGAAATGGACACACACACAAACATTAAGGGAGGCATTTAGCTCTCGGCGCTACCAGCAAGTAATGACACATGTGGCTCAGAGGGAGTAAGCAGCTCGAGGAGTTGGCAAGCAGCTGGAACTCTGGCTGGCATGTCTCACCGTTCAAGTATGCACAGACAGAAAACACACACACACACACACACACACACACAGGTCTGACCATGCTCCTCCCTCAGTAGACTCTAATGTTGTTCCATTCATTTGACTTCACTTTATTGTGTTAATGAGAGATACCGGTGAGAGGAGCTGGCGGTTGATTGAGGGTGAGAACGGCTAATCACTGGAACAGCTAATCAGTGCTTGTCGTAAATATTGATTAGTTCTGTGCGTTATGGACGTGCTCATTAACCAGTGTGTCATCTTCTCTCCTGCTTCTTCTTCTTCTTTACCCTCTGTCACCCCTGTTTCTCTCTCCTTTCTCCCTTTCCTCCTCACACCTCATCTCCTCCTCTCCCCTCCAGCAACCTCCAACGGGACCGTCGAGGGCCTGGAGAACCGGGAGGGAGGCGTGTGCAAGAGCCGAGCCATGAAAGTCATCATGAAAGTCGGACAAGGTAAATGTGTGCTCCCCCTCACATGTAGAACACGAAGCGGCGCCGCTGCCTTCCAGCCGTGTTTCACTTTGGTGTGACGTTCTCATTTATCGCGTGTGTGCCGAGCGTGACTCTGTCCGCCGCCGGCCTCCGCCAGGATCCCGCTCTCGAGAACCCCCATGTTTCTTTTTAGGGATGTTCCTTTGTTAGGGATGTTCTTCATGCACCGTCTTTCAAAGGCATTAACTTTGGTTTTTTGGTGATTATTCAATATGACCATTTATTGACTGCTAGTGGTTTCACATCTGGAGGATATGATCATATCGTTCAATCATTTTATAAAGTTCTAGCGTTCAAATTAATGAGCCCAAGCAAAATATAAGATTTTGTTTGTATTGTTCAATGCATAACAATGGAATGCAGTTTGTTTTATTAAATAGGACGTATCAATATTTAATATTGTTTTATAGAGTTGAAATGTGATTATGCAAACATTTGCATTTGATCTATCGAAATAGAAACATATCTTGTTAATAAAGATTCCAGCCCTATCGTTAAAAAGCCTTGTAAGATATAATAGTCGTTAAAATATAACACAAAACTGGTCGTAACACAATATAGACACACTCCTAAATCGGTAGTGTCATCTTTTGCTTCTTTATTGGAATATATGTATTTTTCAACAGTTATAATCTCCCCTACAAACCACAATAACTGGTTTATAAATAGTTAATGAATGATTGATAACACAGAGCAATCATATTTAATAATTTATGACTACAAACGCATCCCAACATCTCGTGGCCTTCATGGATGGAGTTTGTCTGAAATTTAGTGAAATTAATACAATAAATATGTTGAATTTAAAGAGGACTTCCTTCAAAGAAATGTCTGCAATATTACCTCTGTTTATATAATTATTGAACATAATTTACATTTATATGAAACAGAGGAACATCTGTTTAAGTGATGATATTGTTAGTTATTCATTTTCTATCTGTCTAAACACCAGGAGGTAAGTTGTTAAAAAACACATTATTATTACATTATAAGTGTAAAATTACACCATTTTATTTATAGTATTTTATACAAACCATTTATTGATGCTAAAAAAATGGACAAAATGAATTATTCCAGCGTTAAAAGTGTCCCAGTCTCTCAGTGACATGGTTATGTTTACCAGAAGACCAGACTGTTTTATATACTGTCTCATACTGAGGTAACCATTGCTTTAATATCTCTACTTGTATCGGGCCATTGAAGGCAATGTTGCAAATCAATACGCAGGACTGCTTTATGGACTGCAGTATTGGATTTACAGGATCTTTGCTTCAGTGTGATGAAGTGCACTGATTAGATGAGGTATTTAGTTAGGTATACGTCTGCCACCTGGTTACTGTCTACAAGCTGTTTCTCAGTGGAATATGTAGTAAACACCATGCTGTACAACTACATATTCAGTTTATTTTCAGTTTATTGATTTTGTATAGCCCAAAATTACAATTACTTGTCATAAACAGTAGTTTGGAACAATATTTTTTTTAAATACTCAC
Source organism: Taurulus bubalis (assembly GCF_910589615.1). Taxonomy (NCBI): domain Eukaryota; kingdom Metazoa; phylum Chordata; class Actinopteri; order Perciformes; family Cottidae; genus Taurulus; species Taurulus bubalis. The sequence continues at coordinate 19,769,981 of NC_136601.1, forward strand.
AAACAGTTTGTGCAAATGGTGAGATGGCCAAGAAAAGACCAATGTACAAAGGCCTCTGATATCCCTCAGCTGCTATTCAACATTCCTAAAGTAATCAGAGAATGAAAATGTGTTTTTGAGATTCATTTATAAGTGCACAGTCGGGGTAAGTCATCAACAATAGCTGGGCGTAAACAAGCCAGCTTTGTTTAGATATCCTTGGACACGACATTTGGTTTGCATCATCCTTTTTCACTTTTAGACGCAATATGTGGACGTCTACATCCTGAATGTGACAGTGCATCGTACACAGATGTGTTCCTCTCTAAACACCCCCCTCCCCCTCCCCATCCCCAGCGAGGTTGTTTTGACCGAAACAGACACTAACCGCCATATGAGAGCAACATCTGCCCGCCACCATGAACTGATTGGGGCTTAAAAGCTCGTTCTCAACATGTCAAGAGTAAACTGAGACTCTCAGAGAAATCTGTGTGTGTGTGTGTGTGTGTGTGTGTGTGTGTGTGTGTGTGTGTGTGTGTGTGTGTGTGTGTGTGTGTGTGTGTGTGTGTGTGTGTTGATATTTGAATGCTGGCCAGTGGGATGGCAGCAGTGTATCCTGGCAGTGTGTGGGAGAATTGAAGCTAACAAGCTGCTGATGCTAGCAAGGTCCACGTCGGCAAAAAAAAACAAATTCAGCAGATACAGTGAAAAACACCCGCAACAGTGACGGGCGTCGCATTATCTTTCCATGTGGGTCAGTTTGAGCAATCCGACCGGCCCGGGATTGCAACGCCCTCGGTGGAATGACGGCATGGCTGCATGAACGCAGGGCGGCACGCGGCTTTCACACTACTCTATTAACCGGGAGAGAGAAAACATTTATAAAATCCCAGAGCTCACGTTGATGGACGTCAAAAGGAAATGTCTCATTTGAGGAAACGTCCAGGAAAGTTCCCCCTCAGCTCGAGTCTGTAGCTGCCGGCTGTTCCTCAACTTCGCCAGCGCACATTTCCCAAAACGGTCCGAAGCGAGCTGTCAATCAACCATCCATGTGCCCTAAAAACCTTGTTTGAAAGAGATGCTGCTGCCCCAGCTGCTACTACTTTTACTTCTATTTCTGTGAGCAGAATATTTGATGCACAACGTGGCCGTCCAACCCAGTAACTATTAGAGGAAGGGCCGTGAGAAATTAGAGCGGAGACTGAAACTTTGATATATATATTCAGGGTATAGAAGTACGGTGGGCGTGTTTGTTATTTCATCTCAAAAAAGGCACAAAGGGCAGATTTATATGTATGTGCGTACGTGGGTTTCAATTGGGTTTCAGGCTAAAAAAGACAAAAATGTGAATATGAATAGAATGTTTGTAAAAACATAGTGAAGGATGACCAGATGGAGTGGTGTTCTGTTGTGTACAACTTAGGAAGTTACATTATACTGGGGGGAAAGGTTGACACAATGTGTTTTTGCTTGTAATAAAGAGATAATAAAGATTTATTGAAATAGGATGTAATATTTAGGCGGTTCAAAATGGAAAACAATCTTAAAATTAGCTGGGAAAACAAATGTTTAGCTATATTTCACTAATATTAGGAAGTGGTGTGTGTCACACTAATGCTCAGAAGTAGTATTGGTTCAATTGAGATGATATTCAAAATGCTCTGTCAAAAACCAAGCCCCTACATCTCACTGAAATGTCACAACATTAACATTATTATAACATGAGACAAATATACTTAATAAGATAAGAATTTGTTTTTTTTGCAGTCACAGGTTCACTAACAATTAGATAGATAGATAGATACTTTATTCATCCCCAAGGGGAAATTAGTTGCCGAAGTAGCAGCTTCTAACTCCGTCAATACATTAATGCATCAGTAATAATAATACAATGATAAAATAACGCTTAGAGGGGTCGTTTTCCTCCATTGAAGGTGTTTCATTTTGATTTATTTTGCTGACAAGACTTGGTTTTACTCATGCATTGTTTTTAATGCAGGAGTTTTTCTTGTCATGGAGTATTTTTACAGGATGGTATTGGTACTTTTGCTGAGGTAAAGAATCTGAATACTTCCTCCAACCACAGTTATCCGACCATTTGATGTCATTGTGTTTACATCATACATGACATGATATAAGAAAAGCACCAGTTCCTCATTAACCAGCAACTCTTTCCAGCTGGATTCACCAGAAAACACATTATAACACTAATATTGTTTAATCGGCTCTGAAAGGATGCGTTGATTAGTTGCCAAAAGAGTTGACTGAAAGTTCCTTGAACTTTTAAAAATATTTGTGTTACCAATTATGCGTTTTTCAGGAATGTATTGAACACAAAGCATTGGACGGCTGTATCTTCTGAAAAGGCTTTTCTCTGTTCCCATAACCACAAATTGAATATATCAGTCCCGCGGCCTGTTGGTCAGAGAAACCAAAAGTCTTTTGAAGATAAAGAACCAATCATTATTGTGCGGCCCTGGACACCACCCCTTCTGCAGCCAACACTGGCTGTTGATTCAATTACCACTGAACAATCCCGGGCCCAGCTTGGCTCTCATGTGGCTATTGTGTGAGCGCCTTGTTTCCTGAACGCCGCCAAGTGCCCGAGATCTTCCCGTGTGTCCACCCACAGCCCTTTTGCACTTTGCTCCGTGGATTACATCTGGGTGACTCATGCCAGTGTGCGCGTTCGCCCGTCCTTTATCTTCCTGTGGAGAAACTCCCGTTCCTAATCTCGTTGAATCATCGGCTGGTGGGAAATCATGCGCCCTGACACGTCAATATCTAATTGTGCTTTAAACGGCCCGCGTTCCGCCTTTTGTCTCTGTATGAAATGCAAAGTGAAGAGGAAGCACAATTGATTGCCGGAGAAATACGGGCAGCCCATATTTTATACATTCCTCGCTATGCAGCGCTCTCTTTCTCCTCCACCACATCATGTCACCGTGCTCATTAGAAATATGTTGACTCACCTCCTTGCATGCACCTCCCTCTCTCTCTTTCTCCTCCATCTCTCGATCATTGTCTCCCTCCCTCTCACTCTCACTCCCCCTCCCCGCCTTCTCGCTCCTTCTGGCGGGTTTGGCAGTTCTGAGGTAGTTGCTGTCTGCATAGCTAAGGGAAATGTCAGCAAGTACACACACACACACACACAGAAAAATGGGTCAGAACATTAGAACGCTCCCCTCCCCGCACATGCTCAGTGGTAGGCTCACGCTGTTGGGGCTGTGTGAGAGAATCGGATCACCGTGTCCTCTCGTATCGCCTGCCATACGCGAAATGTTCCCCACTTCTCACTCCTGTCTTCGCTCGTCAATTATTGACGGAGCACAACAGCTCACGGCGAGGTCCACCATGCTGCAGTCGGTGCGGAGCATTGCGGTGGTCTGGGGAGAGGAAGGGAGGGTCTATTTGTTAATAGGGAGGTTATGTTTGACAAAAAAAAAAGATTTTATCTCCTTCTTTGTCTGTCCTCTTTCCAAATTCACCCCCACCCCCCGACCCCTGCTTCTTCGTTTTTCTTCCTCTTTTTTCTCTCGTTTATTTCTTCCAGACATCCCACAACCGAATCATTTCCCCTCTGGAGTCTCAGCCAAACTGAGGTGGAAATAAAAAAATAGACTGCTAGACTGACCCTACTCTCACACACACACACACACACAGATGCCCGGCCACACACACGCCACGCAAACTTGCCACGAGGGACTCTGATGTAAATTGCCTCCCCGCACGCCTTCCTCTCCGTTTCTCACGGCCCGCCCCCTTTGAGCAGGCCTCATGGGCCGATGCAGATAGCGAGTCTGATCGTGTGCTCTGTGGGATCCATCAGCCCGGCTTCGCTAATAGTTTATAACCGTCCTCTCTGTCTGCCGGCCCCGGCCCTCGTAAAAAAGCCGCGCCGCGCGCCCACCTGGTGTTTACCGCGCGAAGACTTCAAAGTGCGTGATCTGAAATCACAACAGACGGACAGATAAGCTGTCTGCTTCCTCTGCCGTTCCCCTCAGAGCCTCGACAACCCCCGTCCTCCACTTCTCTCCTCGTCAGAAGTGTGCCTCTTTCAGGCGGAGTTAAATCCAGAGCAATAAATAAGACATATTATGGCCTTTTAACGTGATGAATAATGTAAAACAATAAAAAGTTAATATATAACTACTTTACCCTCATTCTGCCATGCCTAAGTGTATTGTAAGTATATTCTAGGTGTGTGTGTGTGTGTGTGCGCGCCCTACGCTCTCATGAATGTGTCAGTGTTGGGAATGCCTGTCTGAGTGTTTGCTGAAGGAGCTGCTGATGTAGATGTGAGCTCATTTTTTACGACAGGACAGGGATACTGCCGTGTTTCGCAGACGTTCGCTAACTTGTCCTTCCTCTTTTTTTATTTTTTTCTGCTTTCATCTTCACTTCTTTGACGCTTTCAACACATGCAAAGATAACCTTCTCTGTGTATAAAAGATACATCAGAAGATAATAGAAAATAATCCTTGCCGACGCGGGGGGAACAAGTCATTGTGATTCAGCACATGCAGCGTGCCAAGGCTGAGTTTTTCTGTGTGTTTTTTGTGTTTCCCACAGTCCCAAATGCAGCGAACCCCGTGGCGCCGGACGCTACAAAGGACAACGTCATACCGGAGTCCAGTCCCAGTCCGCCCAACAAGGGTGGGATCGGGCCCGAGGTGCCAGGAAACCCTGGTGAGCAGATCGACAGACCGACACTACACCACTGTAACTGCAGCTTCAGACTCTTTACAGAATGCTTTCTGGTTTCTAGAGTGCAAATATTTTAGTAAAATCAAGGTTTTTGAAGTGTAATTTAAATAAAAAGGGAATATTCACAGCCTCAAGGCTTCCTCGAATAATTAATCACATTTAGCCCGAAAAGAGAAAATAAAAATCATAGTTGAGTCTCCCAAAGTAAGCATTCTCTCATATGGCTGTTTCTTGCCGCAGGCATTCCTTTGATATCTGTGGGGTCAACGTGCAAAAAAGAGATGTAAAACCAAATGTTCTGGAGAGTAGAATGACTCTTTCCAAAATGCAACCGGCAATAAAACAATAAGAAGCCACACACAAAACCAATACGGCTCACCCTGAGTCACTTTCGTATTCATAATGTACACACAGTGTGTGCTGCACCCAAGGAGAGTCAAAGACATTCCTCTTTACTATATCTCTTTTTAAACCTCATTTGAATTGCAGATAAATGAAGATTAAAAGCCGAGATAATTGAAGGAGTCACTCGAGCCTCCGCTGGGCTCTCCTCCCTTCCTGTTTTCGACAGCACCTTTCACAACTTCCTTCCCACAGAAGGGACCGCTTCTCAACTTTTTGACTTACTCCACAACTTTGTATGCCACAAACTTCCCCCAAGTGCGGCTCCTGTCCCAAAGTGATAAGCTGCCCTCATTTAATAATTGCTTATTTGACATTAGTTGCGCTATAAAAAGATTTCCTAATGTCACTCTTTTTCCCCCTATACCGAGGCTTTTACCTGTCGACCATTGTTAGATCAGTGATTATGTCAAGTGAAGGAGCGGAGGGCGGATTGAAGGACGTGTCAGCGCGGTTTGAGGGCTGATATTTCAGGAATGACACGTCTGACAGCCTCTCTCCGGCTCCCCTCCAGCGCCCGGAATGTACTGAATTCCTCGCGCCTCTGATTTCACTGATAAGTCTGGAATCGGTAGCTTTTCGGTGATGTCACTTAGCCGCGATAAGGCTCAAGGCGCAGCTACCCCCCCCCCCCCCCCCCCCCCCTCGGTAAATGGTTAAGTGCGGAGTGGTCAGCCGAGTGCGGAGACACAGTCATTAGCAGGGATGGCAGTCTCCGGAGGTACAGGGCTTTTGTGTGCCTGTGGAGGGGAGGTGGGGGGGTCATGGACAGTGAAGAGGTGGTGGTGGTGGTGGGAGGAGGTGAGTGCTGCTCTTTGGCAGCTGCTGCATGCATACATGGAAAACAGATTTGGTTCTTCTCATATTTCAGTCACTAGAGGAGCCAGTCACAGCCCCCTCCGTCCTGAACCCCAGAGACAAAAGGACAAAAAAAAATCAGATGTTCAGATATGCCCTTCGTCCACTCTATAAAAAAAAAAAAAAAGGATTTCTTTCCACATCTCTCTTGGCCTTTGCCATAACAACGTGGGCCCGACATGTCACACAAGTTGACAAGGCTCGGCCTTATCGGAGCGGGGATCTCCGTTATGTGGAGTGATGTCTGCAGATTTCATTAGGAGTCTATTTTGAATGAGCTAATTCAATTAAATCACATCAGTGAGTTATGTAGCGCAAACAACAAACAGGGACGTGATCACAGTTGATTTAGGCAGCGAGCAGTGAGATCTGCACACGACAGGAGTGGCTCACTGCAAATGATGTTATCCTCCGCTTGTTCCGCAGTCTCTGAGGGACTGTATGAAAATGATTTGGTTGTGCTGGGGGAGGCGCTGACTCTTCCCCTCTGCTTCTGTTAGAAAGAAAGAAATATGAAAATAATGGATCGACCTATAAAGCAAGGTGTGCGTGCGTTCTTATCTGGACAACCGTTCATCCGCTCTACCTCATACTTGGGAGGCGCATCGGGCAGCGCAGTGGTGCAATTTGGTTAATTATTAAAAAAAATAAAAAAACAAGCACATGGCCCTTTGCGTGGCAGCAGGGCAGAGATTAAAGGCTCTGTGGACTGGTATTTCGGCCTCACTTAAATCCGCTGCTCTTCCTTTTGCTGCTGGACGAAGCCTGCTAATGTCACATGGGCGCTGGGGATGCTATCGTAACGTCACATGGACGTCGGGTGAAACGTTACGACCGGAATCTTCTTAATTTCCCTCGAGTCGAAATGAGAGAATACAAACGGGAAGTAGAAACCGAGTTTATTTCATCGTTTTTTTTTTTTTGCGACCTCGGTGTGTTTCTCAGGGGCGGATTTAGTGATTTGAGCACCTCTGCAAAACACCGTCCAGCTTTACTTCTCACCCTTTCTCTAACCGGGGATGTTGGTATTGGCAGTGGTCTAAAGTGAAACTATTAATAATTAAAACTATGAATGCTGCACAGTAAAGGTCCTGCATTCAAACTTTCCCTTCAAGCGAGTGGAAGAGGCCTTATCAGCACAATGTGACATCTGTTCAAGGTGGAGCTTTTAATTCCAATGTGATGCTGGATAGTTTAATGAATAGTAACTATGCATTTGAGTTGTTATATTTTGTGAGCCGAATCTGAATCTGCAGCGTAATCAGTAACATTCCTCTCTACACAGTTGTATTCAGTTGAGTTGCATATTCGTAAGTGCTTTGGGTTGTTTCTGGGAACAATAAGAATAGTAACATCATTAAATATGTTCCATATCTAAACATCATAATACATCTGCAGCTGTTTGGGGCCCTTTCAGTTCGGGGCCCCAAGTTGCCTACTGAGCATTCAGCTCGTTCAGACACGTTTTAAACAAACTCTGCACCAGTTTATTGCTTTAACTTAATGAAATAGTGAAAACACAGCCACTCTCTGTTTTTTTGAACGAAGAGCTGCAAAATAAAGTGTTATCATGGCGACAGCTCTGTGCCGAAGGGCTTGATTCACCCGACCCCATATCCTCTGCATATGGCAAAACGGGCCTTCGTTCTCACATGTAAACCATCTTTAAATGATTTATGTCCAGTCCCTAAGCCCCCTCTTTTTATTTTTATTTTTTCTCTCTCTAGACCACATGAATCAGGACCAGTCTGGAAACTCCGGAAACTCGGACGGCATCCTCGGCTCCAAAGTGGCCGTGTTCTCCGCCATCGGGGCCGGCTGCATCATCTTCCTCCTGCTCATCCTCCTCCTCGTCATCCTGCTCATCAAGATGCGCAAGCGCGCCAGGAAAAACACCCACTCGCAGCCCCGCCCCTCGGCGCTGTCTCTCAGCACGCTGTCCAATCCCAAGATGCCCGGGGGCACGGCGGGCACGGAGCCCAGTGACATCATCATTCCGCTGCGGACAGAGAACAACTACTGCCCTCACTATGAGAAGGTGAGCGGAGACTATGGCCACCCCGTCTACATTGTCCAGGAGATGCCCCCGCAGAGCCCCGCCAACATCTACTACAAAGTCTGACGCGCTCCGCACGCCACGGCCAGCGACTCGGGAGGGAGGGAGAACGAGAGGAGCGCCTGATTTATGTCCTCGGGAAGAACACTTTCCTTTGCATTTTGGGGACTTGATGCGTCTTCAAGCCCAGTATTATTTCTACCACCTGCTGCACAAATCTGGAGAGACAAGAACTGACCAGTAACCAGCGGGGTTGTGAGCTGACTGATGAGAGGTTTATTCTGTTTGTTTGGGTTGTCTGACAACCCCCCCCCCCCCCCTTATCCTCCTCCTCCTCCTTCTCCCTCTCCCCCCCTCACCTCCACACCTGCTACATCTCCCCACTGTGCTCCGACAGGAGTTGGGGGAGGCGGGGCTGGAGCGAACCAACAGATGGAACTCCAGCTTCCTGGTTTTGCTGTCCCCTTTAACGGGCAGGATATAACTTATCTCAGTTCCCTGAAGTACAGTCTGTGCTACACCCAATTAAACACACCATCCCAGCACACAAGCCAGGAACAGGCAGACACAGGCCCGGACGCCACTCAAGCCTGCAGTTTGTGTGCAAGCATTAAACGTGTGTGTGTGCGTGTGCGTGTGCGCGTGTGTGTGTGTGTGTGTGTGTGTGTGTGTGTGTGTTAGTCAGGGGCTCCGCGCTGGGCCAGGAAAGTCTCCAGGTAGCTCAGGTACCAGACACAGCGTGTGAAAATAACGTGTTCCTCTCCCTTCGCACCTCTGATGTTTGCCTTACTACTATTTTTGATGGAGGATTTCCTCGAACCCTGATTCAGTTCACAAAGCAGTTGTATTTTGTTAGACTTTTCCTACAAGTGCACAATGTATAGAGTTGAATAGATCATCATTATTACTCCCATCTTCTTCTCGCCACCCATCTCAACCATCACGTTCATTTTTTCCTCTTTTTTTTTTCCTGAGAAAATACCTTGACCCGGACTGTT